>NW_015505285.1:3425651-3527657 GCF_001515645.1 Sinocyclocheilus grahami | reverse complement strand
ACCATTTAACACACAAGCTCAGTTTGCTTTCAGTGAGAGAAGACAGAAATAGCCAGTGGATGAGCTGGATTTAGATACATTACAACAATCTGGGAGCAATATTTACTCACAAGCCTCACTGTCTGCAGTCTTAATCGTGATGAAAGCTGTACAACCCAACACAAACAAAGACACACACCAACACCAACACACACACACACACACACACACAAGTTAGTAACAGAAAACATTGGCCTTCCCACTCACCAATGCTTCTGTAAACACAAATATCTGAACTGAAAGTTCCTTTAACGGGGGGGGGGGGGGGAATAGAGCCTTTACAAAATATATACAAGTACATTAAATGCATTTGTGGCTTGTGATTAAATTCTGCGTCTCTGTGGTGCTGTCAAAACACTGCTCTGTTTGTTTGGAGCATCCCAACAAGCACAACCTAGCAACATTGGCTCAACCAATACAATGATTCAGGGGCAGGGCCATCTATATTTGACCAATGGAAAAAAGAAAGCTGAATAGGCATGAACTACTGGAGTAATACTCTAGCAACCACACTTTTGAACAAAATCTAAATGACTCAAACTGTGGCCACTTTGAATTCATCATGACCATTTCAGTGTTTTCCTATTTGCTATATTTCAGCAATTACATATAAAACAGAATCAATGCATACTGTATACATTACCATTCAAATGTTTGGGGTCAGTAAGATTGTAAGAAAGTGACAGTAAAGAGATCTGTAATGTTACAAAAGAGTTATATTTCAAATAAATGCTGTTATTCTGAACTTTGTATTCATCAAAGAATCCTGAAAAAAAAAATGTTTTCAAAAAACATTAAGGAGCACAACTGTTTTTAATATATTTACAATAATAAAATTAGTTTAGTTTTTTTTAGCATTAAATCAACATATTAGAATTATTTCCAAAGGATCGTGTGACACTGAAGACTGGAGTAATGGCTGCTGAAAATTCAGTTTAGGCATACAAGAATAAATTACGTTTTAAAATATATTGACAGAAAAAAGTTATTTTATATTTTTTCACTGTATTTTTGATCAAATAAATGCAGCTTTGGGTAGTTTTGAAAATTAGTTTATTTATGCTATGATAATTCAGTTTCTCTATTTGATGTTTTCTCATAACTTCCAAAATAATTGCTATATTCCACTGGATGGATCACGTCAATCTGGCTGGACCAGTGACACCCTGTGGCCTCTCACTGATGTGTTTACTCAGAATGACTACTGACAAACACAAAGTCTGATTGCATAAAAAAATAAAACATTTCTTTCATGGAAAAAAGTAAAACAGAGTTTTTCCCCTCCTTAAACTAATCCAGAGTGCAGTGATGTGAAGGTTAAAGAATTCCTTGTGACACTGTGTATCTTCACGGCATCAGAGAGACATTTGCTCCATTACAGCGCAGTCTGCCAGTAGAAGCTTTGTCCGCAATTTTATTACTTTTCCATTTTGTCTTCCACAGTCTCCACCTGTCCTTCTGTCATTCATTTCATTTGTCTTCCTTCCTTATTTAAAGCCAAAACCCACAGTAGCCTGTCTCAAATCTAACTGCCATGATTTACAGCTGCCATAGTGATTCATACAATAAGTGTTGTAAAGTGTAAATACTTCTATTTAGCATTTTTTCTAATTTAATGTTTTGTTTTGTTTATTTCATGATAAATTATATTTTCCGTACAAAAGAATTCACACAGTCAATTATGACAAATTGATTAGTGACCTATACATTATGCAGAAAATTTAATATTTCTTGTTCATCATTACATCATAAACATTTTTTGTTCTAAATTAATTCAAATTCTAAAGCTTTCTGTTCATTTCCAGGTTTCAATTCAATTTTGAAAGCCATATTTTCAATGGGGACTTAGACCTGTAAATGGCACGCTATGTGTGTGCATGTGGATCTGGAGGTACAGCAACTCTCTCAGGGTTTTGAGGGAATAATCAAATAGATTTGTGCATTCTGACAGACCCGTCACTTGAGCACATTTTTTGTAATGCATGCGTTTAAGTCTGAAAGCATTCAAACCTGAGCATCCTATAGTTAACCTTTGGTGGCAATGAGAGATCACAGCAGCCTCTCGTAAAAAGCCTGTTGCCCAATTTTCAGGACATTCAATCCCCTGACCCTACAGGTAGGCAGATTTCACAACCCACTCATTCCTTCAGTCTGTCATCATCTTGATTAAGAGAAAAGTGCAGAAAAGAGGTCAGCACTGTGGTAGAGATTTAGGATGACCATAGAATGTGTCAAGAATGACCCACCATGCTAGCCACAGGATGTATTTTAGCCATGTGGTTTCAAACTTTTTCCTTTTAAATAGTCAAAACCCCATAAGAGCAGTTCAGGGACAGGCAATGTTGTCTGTCTGTCTACTAGTGCATAATTCATACAGTAAAGATTTTAAAAAATCAATTATTTACAAAAAGAAAGAAAGAATTATTGTTACATTATTTTAAGAGGACATTTTTAGTGGACAGAATTTTTTTTTCAGTGCACATACTGGAATCCAATTCAAAATAGTATTTAAATCTTTAAAGACTTTACATTTTAATCATTAAACAAACAAAACAAATATTTCACATTAAAATGCTAAACCCCAGGACATTTTTAGAAGAACTCTCTCTCTCCAAAGTCAGTGGGTTTGAATAAGATGATTATTCGATAAGCCATAAATCAACAATAATATAATTAGCTACCAAGAATGTTAATGGTGGCTAACAATTTATAGCCCTGTATTTTTTCCATCTTCATCGCTGGCTTGTTTTAGGGCCAGCAATGCATAACTTTCTACTTTCTGATTATGACGAGTTCTCTAACCTCACAGCTGCTCTGAGACCTCAGCGCTCGCTGGCTTCCAACCAGCACACGTCAGCCTCTTGGAGCAACAGTCAGCAATGCAAGCAATAGCCACACACACATACATACTATTTGTGTAAGCACATACACATATGTACACACAAACACAGCTGAGCACAAATATGCACACACTTCAAATAAGAGATGTGTGCTAATGAGCAAAATAAAAGAGATGAATGCAGACAAACACCACATGATTTTTCAGTAGTATACTGTGAGGGCAAAGACTTAAGACATTATGATAATTGCTTTAAATATTTAATCACTCTGACCTGATTGAACCTTAGACTTCCTTAAGAGATTTTCACATTTCACTGCACGCTCTAGAGATGAGTATTTCAAGCACCAAACTGACTTGTTTGTATTGATCCCAATGCTGACCACTTGGAAGATGTACATGGAAGATGAAAGCATTAAAGTGCAGCGCTGTCTGAAAGAGTTCACACATCACTGAAATAAAGTGAAGAAACAGCATCCATACATACTGTACACACAGAAAATATGCAACACAGACTCAATGGAAAAATGTGAATCTACCAACATTTTTGCAAAACTCAGTACAAAAAAGTACACCTCCAATTCACTGCAGTTTTCAGCTAAAATGAACACTACTGACAGTATAACAGTAACTAGGTATACCTTCATTCATTTTTACACAAATTATGATTAAAGGGACAGATTATCAATTAATAAAGAATTATTATTGTGTGGTTCCTTGCACAATACTACGTCATGACCTCAAAATGCTTTTATACATGATTCATAAACTAGTACATTTTGATATTTGCATCACATACAGTAACCAGCTCCATTTGTATGTTTTTTCTGATTTCGTAAACTTGCTCAGTAGCTCACCTGGTACAGCACTGCGCTTGCAATGCAGAGTGCTCTGGGACGAGTCCCGTGAAACACTATTCGCAAATAAAAGAGACATTTTATTTCCAAACTGCTGTGATATGTATAATAACCAGTGTTATAAACATTGTCAGATTCACGTTCATCCGTTTCAGAAAAAAAATGAATGCCCTTTTCTAGTGCCAATTCACATTTTATTGTGAAAGTGGCATGTGCTTCCAATAAGCCTTAAAAAAGGCCATAAAAAAAAAACATGCTGATAATTTTAAAACAAACTAACAAAAAGTATAAATGATTATTGTGTAAATAATGTATATAGAATTACTGAAAAACTGTAAATTGAATAAGAAATATTTAAAATTCTGCACTATAATTCTGCACAGCAGCACCATTAATGTATTTAAGATAAATTTACAATCCCGCGACACAACATATCAAACTGCCTCAATGTTGACTGTTGTTTTTTTTAAGCAAACCGGGCAAAAAAAAAAACAATTTGTCCACAAAAGCCACAAGATCTTCCCCATCAGACCACAGGTACACACACACACACACACACCAGTGATGTCTGTCTGGGATGCTGTTTGCTCAAGCCGAACAATGCCTTACCCATCATCACTGACAGGTGCTTTTAACCAGGGCTTTGTGACTAGAAACCCTATTCATTACCTTAACAGCCATCCCATTAAGGAATCCCTGCCTCTGTCCAAATTGAATGGTCCCACAGTGCCCTGGGCAAACCCACAGGCACTAAATCAATCAGAAGGATGACAATGAAAACAGCACTGTAATGTACAGTCGACTCAACAGTTTTTCATGATGAAGGGGGGAAAAAAGGATGGATGAGTAAAAAAAAAAAAGATAATATCATCTGAAATTGGTTCAGTCTCCAGCTGCCTGCCTCGTTTACTCATGCACATTTATCATTGTGTTAATTGGCTAATTAATCACCCGCTGCAGTAACCTTTCCACTAGGTGCTCCCTGATGCACTGGAATCCCCACCGCAAACACCCCAAGGTTACAGCTCGTACTGCACATGCATGCGCACGCATCCGCACCCGCACTGTCTGATTGGCTTGACAGGTTTGTACGTCTGTGTGTATATAGTATACTGTGGTGCAGAATAAACACACATGTGGGAACTTGTTCAATCAGAAACAGTGAGGGACACAAACTGAAAACATATTTATTTCATTTATGTACATTTTCGCAGTGGATCACTACAGTGTGAAGGTAATTAAAACTTTGAACTGAAATGCCATTGAGAAACAGTTAGTAATCCATTTAAACGTATTTTCCCGACGGTAACGTTTCTCTGTGCTGATTTTATCGAGCAACCCGACAGAAAGGCAAAGTTAGTGCTAATGTTTAATGTGGTTAGCGATAACAGAACCCCTGTTTAATACCATGACGTTCATTAATAGTTTGCAAATTGTGTACAATCAATCCTTCAGGCATATTTTTTCCCGTGTATTACGACTCATTCGTGTCAGGGAGTGACTGGTAGGGATGGGCGTATCGATCCAAAGTATCGATATATCGATACTGACGCAAGTATCGAAAGTATCGATACTCAAACAAAAAATATCGATACTAAGGTGTGTTTTATTTACCAGTGATTTTGTTAATTTAACAAAAATATAATGCGTACAATATGCTTTGAATTGGACGAATAACCTTTGTTGGCGAGTAATTGTGTAGGATAGAACTATTTTCCTGCTCAACTGAACACGACACACACACACACACCAGTGATGTCTGTCTGGGATGCTGTTTGCTCAAGCCGAACAATGCCTTACCCATCATCACTGACAGGTGCTTTTAACCAGGGCTTTGTGACTAGAAACCCTATTCATTACCTTAACAGCCATCCCATTAAGGAATCCCTGCCTCTGTCCAAATTGAATGGTCCCACAGTGCCCTGGGCAAACCCACAGGCACTAAATCAATCAGAAGGATGACAATGAAAACAGCACTGTAATGTACAGTCGACTCAACAGTTTTTCATGATGAAGGGGGGAAAAAAGGATGGATGAGTAAAAAAAAAAAAGATAATATCATCTGAAATTGGTTCAGTCTCCAGCTGCCTGCCTCGTTTACTCATGCACATTTATCATTGTGTTAATTGGCTAATTAATCACCCGCTGCAGTAACCTTTCCACTAGGTGCTCCCTGATGCACTGGAATCCCCACCGCAAACACCCCAAGGTTACAGCTCGTACTGCACATGCATGCGCACGCATCCGCACCCGCACTGTCTGATTGGCTTGACAGGTTTGTACGTCTGTGTGTATATAGTATACTGTGGTGCAGAATAAACACACATGTGGGAACTTGTTCAATCAGAAACAGTGAGGGACACAAACTGAAAACATATTTATTTCATTTATGTACATTTTCGCAGTGGATCACTACAGTGTGAAGGTAATTAAAACTTTGAACTGAAATGCCATTGAGAAACAGTTAGTAATCCATTTAAACGTATTTTCCCGACGGTAACGTTTCTCTGTGCTGATTTTATCGAGCAACCCGACAGAAAGGCAAAGTTAGTGCTAATGTTTAATGTGGTTAGCGATAACAGAACCCCTGTTTAATACCATGACGTTCATTAATAGTTTGCAAATTGTGTACAATCAATCCTTCAGGCATATTTTTTCCCGTGTATTACGACTCATTCGTGTCAGGGAGTGACTGGTAGGGATGGGCGTATCGATCCAAAGTATCGATATATCGATACTGACGCAAGTATCGAAAGTATCGATACTCAAACAAAAAATATCGATACTAAGGTGTGTTTTATTTACCAGTGATTTTGTTTGGTCACGCCAACTAACGTGGGGAGGGGGAGGGGGAGGGGATATGTTAACGTTACTTACAAAACGTTAAAATGCCTTCTGGCTGAGCTGTAAGTTATACCTTTTAAATTTGATCACAAAGAAAATACACGTTATTTCGCAGACTTTCCCTTTCAAGATAGGTCATTCACTCGGTGGTCTTAATTGCCGCAAATGGGAAAATCCTGTCAGGGAGTGATTGGCGCCCGATTTATTTGGGGTGGGGGAGGGTATGTTACAGAACATTAAAATCTCATAAAATGCCTGCCACACTCACATTTAAATAACATATTTCAAATCCGCAACAAAGTCTTACATGAATTGACTTATAGGTGTTGTATCTTGTGCTCAAATGACGTTATAAAAAGGTTGGCCCAGCCAATACGAAAAAAGCGCGTGACTCAGGATACCGTTTCTATGGCAACCGGAGCCTCTATCTTCAGCTGCAGTAACGTGATGATTGGCCTTTTAGGTAGAAGGTGGAAATATTCCGCCATATTGCGTGTTGCACTTTTCTTCCATTCATAGTGTGTCTTGGTTTACATTTAGTTTTACTGTTAAAAAAAGCTAGTCAATGGCTTGTTTTTATTGTCTTGTCTTTTATCACCTTGTTCCTCCAGTTTGACATCTGTTTTGCTTTGTAAGCTGGCTGTTAAGTAGAAGTGGTGAGTATTCCAATCTTTTATTTAATTTATTTCTAGCTTAATTTTATTTTTTTCCATTTGTATGTGCTGTATCTGTAGACAGGCTATACACTGCGAAATTAAGTTATTTGGTTAATTAAATTAATTGAAGGTTTAGCATTTATAAGTAAAATATATGTAATAGAAGTATTATTCAAAGGTGGATTTGTTGATTTGTTGAATGAGTAGCTGTGTAGCCTATACTGTATGACAGCTGGTGAAATAAACCCCCCTGCCAGTAAATTCGAGCAACGTTCTGAGTGGCTGTATAAGATACAAACAAGTCGAAAATAATTTATTTCTGGATGATACAACAGCAAATAGGAAAATGGACAAAACAGAAAAGGTAAGAAGGGATATTTGAGAAAAGAGCATAGCGGACCCATAGTGGAACTAAATTTACCCCGCGTCACGTGATTTTCTTGGCCTTGTCTTGTTCTCATCATATACAAGTTCACATTTTTCTTTAGATCTACATTATTAATTGATTGAAATTACATTTTTTATAATATTCCCAGAGAAGTGCCCAATGTTTTGTCTGTGTATTCTGCAGACTGCTGACGAAGCCTTCATCCAAAAATCAAATGAGACCACCACAGTGGGAATCTACGTCCTTAAATTTCATGACGGATCTCAGGACATTGGGATTGTCCTTGAAGGCCAGAACATCTTGCAAGACTTGGACAACTTTGCATTAGCTGAACAGGATATGCTGTCATTGTTCGTAGTCATTCATTCATGGAATTTAAGCAATTTTTTATCTTAACAGAAAGTTTCTGTAGCACATACTGTCACAGTCTTCAGCCGGTGTGCCCAGGAGGGCCACCAGATGACTGTGTTCTGGGAGCACATGGCTTGTGTTGTGTTTGTCTGTTGCCATGTGCTCTCTCCTGTCTATTGTCTGGCCCCTCCCATCTTGTTACCTCGTTATTGTTTTAGTTGCTCCACCTGTGTCTCCCTCGTTAGCCTCCTCATTTGGTTCCTATTTATTCTCCTTGTGTCTGCCGTCCTGTGCTGAGCCGTCATTTTTCATGGTGTGTGTTTCGTGTCTGCATGTGTGCAGCTTTAGGCCTGCCTGTCTGTTTTTCCCCTTCGGGGTGGTTTGAGTTTGTTTTTGTTTAATTTTTTGCTAAAATAAAATACCATTTCTCCAGCAATTGAGTCCTCGCTTCATCTCCCCGCACGCACCGTGACAATAGTTGTATCTCAGCCAAATATTGTCCTATCCTAACAAACCATCAATGGAATGACGATGTAATAATGTATAAATCTCAATAAAAAAAAAAGACCCTTGTGACTCTTTTTGTGGTCCAGGGTCACACATGTCTCTAAACATGTATATAAAAGAAACATTTATCGAGACATTAGAACTTAAAAATCTGTAATATATATGTACTGTACATGCATAGTCTTTGGTTATATTGATCAAGGAGGTAGTTGGTTTCTGAGGGTGTGCAGCTATTGGAAAACGTGCACAAAACGCAAAAAGCCAGCGGCTTACTTTCCCTGCGAGTTGCAAGAGGAAAATAGCAGGGATGCAATTGTTCCCCCAACATTCTGTTTAGCCAATCAAATTCTTCATACAGGTAAACGCCTATCTCTTGGGGAAGTGAGCGGTGAGGAGGAAGCGCCGAGAGATCATGGAGGAGGATTTAATATGTGCAACCGATGTACATATTTTTTTTATGTTAATCCAACAGGTTTTTTTTTTCAGTGTGCAGCGCTGTCAGAATACATGCAATGCGTGCGAGTATTAGAAAAGATGAAGTTCTGCAGTTTATTTACTAATTGTTTAAGGACATTTCGCGATTTCAATCATCATACAGTAACCAGCAACAATTACCCCTTCCTCTTCTCATCGAAGACGTGTGATGTGATGCAGTACTAAACAGTCTCTCGCTGTCGGTGCTTGTCATGATTTTTGCATCTTTCTCGGACAGTTTTAAATGCTTCCACAAAGCTGGCATGTTTGTTGCATTGCGCCTCTCACTCTATGCTGGTTGCTATTTGATCGCGTCACGTCATTGTTCGGTACAGTTTATTCTGTCTTTTTCGTTTATTCGGTGGAACACCGAAATAGCTTTTTTTGCTATTTTCGGCCAAATAATTTTGGTTACCGTACATTCGGTGAATCCCTAAAGAATTGCAAGCAAACTGTTTTTTTTTATTAGGTATGCATGATAGATTGGTACCCTATCAATTACTGTTGGACATGAAATATATTTTTTGATGATCATAATTTACATTTAATAGTTTTATTAAATTGTTATTTAAAAATTAACTTAATTTAAGTATTGGCCAATATATCTGAAATATACTGATAAATTATTCAGTAGATATTTCAAATATATTGGCCAATACTTAAATTAAGTTAATCTTTAAATAATAATTTAAGAAAACTATTAAATGTAACCTCACAATGAATATTATAGACTGTATGTATAATATTATACAATGTACAATATAATATAATGATGCCTAAATACATATATACAGTATGCATTTTAGCATGAGTTGTTTATTAGTTATTGGCCATAACATGAAAATATTGTACATCACTAATTTTTATTATAATCGTGCTATGATTGCTAACAAAATATTGCATCTCAAAAATCACGTGAAATCACTTACACAATGTAAGACCATAAAACCAGTTTCAACATTATTTTAGTGCTCAATCAATATCACTAGCTCTAAATAAACTACTCACTATAGCACAAAAAATAAGCTCACTTATTACATAATTTAAACTCTGCACACATAAGCTTGAGAGCCTGTAATTGTTTGCATTATAGTTAATGTGCACTGACGGTATGCGACATGCTTTGTGCTGTAGGAAAGCAGCACTAAACTGGATTACAATACTGAGGACTTGAGCAACTGCAGTAAGGCCGGCCAAAAACCATTAATTCCTCTTTTTCAGCACACGTAATCCTGTCTGTGAGATACACAGCTCACCGAATCCCTTAAAATACAACTCCATTAAACAGGTCTATAACCCACCAAAAATCACAAGTCAACATGCTGGAATCCTGGACTAAATAGACGGAAAGTGTTTAGACAGGTTCATGTGCGCTAAGATTTGGGTCTGACTTACCTCTGTGACGGCAGATCTGCTCAAAGGCCAAAAATTTGTTTGAATATCCGATTTCTTTTCTTCCTTTAGTTATTTCTCTCTTAATCACTTTCTTGCTCTCTTTTATAAACAGAAAAAACTGTAGGCTATTTATTTAAAATAGATTTTCTTTTGTAACATTATAAATGTTTTACTGTCACGTTTGATGCATCCTTACTGAATAAAAGTAATTTCTTAATTTAAGAAATCATATGTATCTTACTGACCCCAAACTTTCGAATGGTTGTGTATAAACATGAAACAAAGTGTTCATAAACATAAACAAAAGTGTTCATGGACAACAGGATGGTTAAACAACTGGATTACCATGTTACCTGCAGATCATTGGAAAAGTGTATTAGAAAGCCACTTTCTGAAGGCCCATTTGTTCTATTTGTATATAGATCCTGATTTTTGTTTTGTCACATGACATTTTCACTTCCAATGAGAAATTGCTTCTGAATACAAAATGACATTTGAGCTTAAATCTCCTTTTGGGACTGTTTCACATTTGTGTGGATGTTTGTAAAAGAAATTAAAAATGTGTGCTTTTGCCATATCCCTGCTTGTCTATGTGCATTTCCAGTCACAAAGTATGACTGGAAAAGGATTATAGTCATTACAGATGATTATCGAACAAGAAGGCAAACAGTTTGTGGAGCAGGTAGAGCATTATGGATTTAAGTCCTGATTAAACAAATCCTCATTAAGCCAAACAGAGCTGCTTTCCCCTCTAGGCTTTCTCATCCAGTCTGTATAACTAGCATCCAGTAATGGACCTCACCTCAGGGCGGCTCTGATCCATTCTGTACACATGGGTGAAACTCACGTTTGGTTGCAGTTAGCTTAATGTTTAAATAACCTCTTAAAGATATAACCTACAACTCCAACTATATATAGGCCTATATATAAAGTGGGGCTTTGTTCCACTGCATTCTAAAGCAATTCAAACATTCAATGTCAATATATGTTGTCTCATGATTGTTTTCTTTGTGTATTTGCCTTCTGTTCTGGACGATCCACAATGTACCATCCCAAACCAGCCAAAGGTAAAAAAAACTACTAATGTCTAAAAAATGGAGGAGAGGAGACCCAATAAGTTGAAGTAATCAGTTCAGCATGGGGAGCAAAGCATTCAGAGAGCAGGAAAGGAAGCCTAGGAATTTCCGTCCTCGCACACTCGCCTGCCAGCGACAGCTTTAGGATTTTACATGGGTCTTTGCATGTGTCAATCAAAGTCTGCCAGCGTGTCACGGCCTTTCAGCACCACAGGAGTTTCTGTGTGGTGGACTCTATTATTTTAGGCGAACAATTTGTAGGAGTTAAAAACCCTATTCTAGAACACTCCAAATTACATGCAGCCTTCCGGGGAACAACGTATCTGCACCAAAAGCTCTTTCTTTCACAAGTACTCACTAATGGCTCTCCTCTGTCCTTCTGAACAGCCAGTGCGCAGCTTCAGAGTATTACGTATGAGTACTACACTTCAGCACAAAAACACACAGTATGAGGGAGAGATTTTTACACTAGAGAAAAATAGAGAGGGACACACTGAGTGAGAGCAATGTAGTAATAAAAAAGATAAACTAGAACCATCTGAAACCAGACAAGGTGAAAAGCTGCCTCTGATGGACTGATAAATGGAGCTCATGCACATCACACAGACTCAAACATACTCAACAGCTTTAACCTTACACAATTCACAATCAGTGCTGAAGACTGATTACTGATGAAGAATTACTGAAAATCAATACATTAGGATCAAATTAGGGTCTTAAAAGAACATTTAACACATAGCACACATGGTGTGCAATTGTCTCTGGGGTAGATGCCCAATTTACTCAAAATCGAACTCATCAGAGAGGAATACACAGTTGAGCTCACAGCAGGAAATGACCACTAAGTTATCATTACCATTTTGACTGATTGACTCATTGTCCCCCTCCTCCCCAAAGCAATTACTGGAAAAGCAGTTGGAATGTGGAATACTTATGTAATCAGAAATAATATTGAACCATGCTAATACAGTGTTCTGTGTAGAAAGCCTAGTACATAGTTTCCTAAAACTGAGGTTCTGCAGGGGGTTTCTTGATGAAAAGCAAATTTTTAAGTAAATCATAAAATACATAAATATAAATACAAACAATTGCATTTTTTATCAAAATAAAAACTTACAAAAAAAGAAGAAGATTTGTTTACAGTACCTGCATGTTGCCATTAACTGACAGAGAACCTTGAACATGTTTTTTTAAATAATTAAAAAATGAATTTAAAATCTCAGAAGGTACTTCAAGAAAATGTTCAAGTTAAATGATTGACAAAAAAGTTTGGGAAACCCTGACCAAGTAGATGAAAATGTAGAACAGTGGTTCTCAACCAGGGGCCCACTATAGGGGACCTTAGTACATTTCCAAGGGGGACACAGCATGATATAAAATTATTCAAATTAATTATATTAAAATATCTGTACTTAATTAAAATGTTTACAGCATAAAATTAAGACTGCATATCTTTAAAAAGAAAAAAAAACTTTTCCTCTATTACTAACAATGTACAATTTAAAACTTCAACACACCCAGTTTTTGTTAAAAAAAAGTTTGAAAAACAAGCAGCACCATCATAAAAACAAGAAAAGTACCAGAAGAAGTATCTTAGCCTATATTACTTATAAGAAAATACTGATCGAAAACACTGGTGGCCTTGCACAAAATATGGCATCACTTTTATTAAAAATGAGTAAAGCTCTTTATTTCGATTAATTATTGAGTGGGATCATTCAACAAATATTACAACATATTTTTTTTTAATAAATGCTGTCTTTTGAACCTATTCATCAAACAATCTTGAAAAATTATCATTGTTTTCTCAAAATATTAGGCAGCACATCAGCATATTAGAATTATTTTTTAAATTAAATCACTTGATATGTAAGATCAGAGTAACTTTAACCTCTCTTGCAGTATGCCTACACTTGACTACAGTACCTCACAGGAAGCTCTACTGTCACTGCTCATCAAGTTAACTTTGTTGCATCACTCTCAGAGTGAGCGGCCCATAATATGGAAGAGACCGCTCTTGTGCCAATCACGCCTAGTGAGGACACAATACTATTTTCATGTTTTCCCAAAGACTGTCTGTAAAGAAATAAAGTTAATACATAAACGGCACATATGAATGGGCTTTTTTAAACCTAAAGCAGAAGACTGAATAGGTAGGCTATGTTGTGGGTGTGGGGTGGTCACACTGAGAGGTGAGGAGGATAATTGCAGAGGACTAACCTGTCATAACAGAAGCTGAATGGAGCAGGCAGCTATTCCACCGGCTAATATCTCCATTAACGAGCAGCCATTACAGTAGCTGAAAATAGCTCTGCTAGAGCAGCAAGACTTAAAACGTGCTCTTTTAAACATAATACTTAGATTTAAAGCAAATCAGCACAAAGGTGTATGAAAGCCCCTGTAGAGAAAATTAATGCTGCACCTTTTAACTGCACTTTTAAGACTTCCATCGTCGTTTGAATTGTCGTAACAGTGACAAACAAAGCTACTACTATTAATCCCATTTTTCTTTTACTGACCAAGCACTGCATGCATGCAAGCATAATTATCTTTCTCCTTTCCAGTGATTACTCTAACGCTCTAAAGCATCTAGAGCCCATCAAACCTGCTGGAATGTTAATGCTGTGTTTGGCCAGCTGTGAGAGTATTCTTCTGTGAGAGACTAGTTTGCTGTTCCAGAGTCAAACAAAGCTAGATCAGTTCAGTGGGCCGTGAAAGAGAAAGGTGTGCATATCATCAGACCAGCTTAACAAACCAATTCATGAAACCATAAAAAGGCTTTTTTTTAAACTTTCATATGCCCCCATAAGGTGCTTAATCTTTAGTAATGACCAGCATGCGGCCACAGTTTTCTGCTTGGTAACATTTTTAAAAACCATATTATTTTCGAATAACATAAATCAGCCTCGTAATTACAAGATGACACATCCCGCTATGTTTTTAAGATTCTTTGTTTCTCTGTGGCAGAAAAGGTCACAAAAAAGTTGACTTGAAACAAAACTAACAACTAAATAAATAAATAAATAATGATGGGCCCAAAGTCAAATACCTTACTCAAAAAGGCACAGGTAATGGCTTCAAAATGAATAATGAGAGTAAACAAGAGTAATACAAGATGCTAAATTATACACATTTTATTTTTGATATGTCTATTTGTCTGTTCCCCTGGTGAAATAAATAAATAATAGTTTTTTAGGGATGCACAAAAATGAAAATTCTGGGCCGAAACTGAAAATTCTGGATGTACTTAGCCGAAAACGAAAACCGAAAATGCTTCTTAATAATTATTGGTTATTTTATTAAATAATATAAAATCATTTTGTAAGACTTTTTAATTTAACTCAATAATTTAATTATACTGAATACAAAATACAAAAATACAAGTCAATAAAATAACCACACTTTTATTGAAAGTAAAACAATAAAATTGAACACAAAATATTTAAATATCAATATATTATTTTTATTCAGTTCTATGCAACAGAATCAGAGTTAACATAATTTTTTTGTTTAATTATCCAAATAATGTATAGTCCTACAAAACTATTATTCAGCATCTGACCAGAGCATAGTGTCACGAGAGGGTAGTATTATTTTACCAGCGTTGCCCAGTATATTACATAGAAATTTCATGTCGGCAGATTTGATCAGACTTCGTTTTTCCAGTGAGCATGACTGGAGCGTTCGCATGGGTCGTGAGCAGGGTTGGGCAAAGATACATCAAAATGTATTTTAAAATAAAATACCAAATACCTTCATTTTAAGTGTATCAAAATAAAATACAAAATACAGCAGCCACACCATGTATCAAAATAAACTACTGTATTTTTGTATTTTAAAAATACTAAAAAAATACTTTTACAAGGGAGCATGAAATTTCTTCGCAAACCTTCCATCAATTGGTCTATTTGATCTATCCCTTCACCATTGCACTGACTCAGATGATTAAGTAAACAATGTTTGATAGCAACAGCTTTTCTCTGCCCGAGTCATGCAATAAATCTGACATATGCAATCAGTTAACAGATCAAATATTCCCATATCCCTGTGATCTCCCAGATGAAGGTAAGTTTTACAGTAACCAACAGTTTAATGTTTAAAAGTTTGCGAATGACTCATAATTGTATCCTAATTTAGTTACTTGGTATTTGGTAAGGAAGGGCCTACTTTGCATCAGCAACACTGATTTAATGACAAACAAGTTATTCATAAGAAGACAACTGATGGCACCTGAATTCATAGCAACAAGTTTCTAACTAATTAATCATTTGAATGTTAATCATAAATATTATAATATATTATGTGTCAGGTATGCAATGGTATGCAAAATCATGATCCTACTAAACAGCTACTTCAATTAGGGTACAATATTCAGCAATCAACATTTATTTATCAATCATTGGACATCTATTTGGAAGTTGAAAACAAACATTTTAGCTTTTCAACAATTATTAAATTATCAATATGTTTTGTTTTTAAATGTAGCCAGAAACGTAATCAGAATGTAGCAACAGAACTTGTCAAGGAGTATTAACCCAACTCCAACCACTGAATCTATTGAGAGCCATAGAAGTATAGAGGACACATACACATTAATAGTGTAGTAAGAAGAACGTGTACTTATACTTACAGAGCAGGTATTCCAAAACATTTGAAAAACAGAAAACAGAAACAGTCAAACTTATGTGTGACTGTGGGTGAGAAAATAAGTTTGTGTGTGTGTGTGTGTGTGTGAGGGAGTGTATTGAATGAGTGTGTGTAGCCTGTGGACTACATTGCAGAGGTCTCTTTAGATACTGATGCCTTTAAGCACAACAAGTTTTTCAAAAAGTGTAGCATTTAGGCATCGTCGATGGGGCCGGTTGATTAGTCCAGCAAAGGAAAATAAATGCTCTACTGGAGCTGAGGATGGGATGATCATGCTAAACCTCACAAAAAAAGGTGCTTGGGGATACTGCTCCAAAGATGTCAAATCTCTCCTTTTGACAGTCAATTAGCACGTTTACATGCACACCAGTAAGCTGATAACTCACAAATATCAGCTTATTAAAATAACCAGTTTCCCCCGTTTACATGCACATCAGTAACCTGACAACGCAAGTAAACTGTGTTTACATGACTTCATTAATAAATCATTATTTCCCTGACGTCAAAATATAATCATTTGCGTATCTGACTCCGAGTATTCCATACATTTGTCAGTTGTGATGTTAAATTAAGCATGCAACATGTCAACTTGCAACATACCGGGAAACTTACAGCTCATATATTATCATCTCATGCAATCAGAAACGCAGCATTATGACTGAACCACTTCTACTTCTGCTGCACGAGATGAGAACACATTTTTATAATTTTCTGAGTCATAAAAAAGTCTGCTTTTGTGATATATTTCCTTCTTTCTTTACTGCAAGACGTTTGCTTGGTCTAGATGCGCTTAAATCTGCACTAACGATGCGTTCCTGTCACGTATCACACATGCGCACTTCAATAAGCCGACAGAAAGCGGGTTATTGCGTTTACATGCCGTGCGAAATCGGAGTAAGAGGCAAAAAACTACCTGTTGAGACCGGTTTATGCTTACACCGTTTATGACCTTACTCCGATAAAAGAAAACGGGTTACCGCGTTTACATGACCAAGTGCATTGTCGGCTTATTAAGCATAATCGGCTTAAGAACGTGCATGTAAATGCGCTCATTGAGATCTGCCAAAGGAACGAAACTGACTGCAATTGAGATCTCTCCTAAAGGATTTTACCTTATTTTTAAAGGAGTATATGCTTATTCTGTGCAATATATTTTTTTTTGTGTCAACTCAATTTTTTTGTCAAATTGTCCTTCAACTTGCGGTACTGGCACTTTAAGCTCAAGCTGCTGAGCAGCACAGCAAAAAATAGACTTGATGCCAAAACCGCTGCCGAGCTGCTGCAGCGTCCGGTGTAAAAGCACTCATTCATGCATATCGGGATAAAAATGAGCATCAGGCGTCTTTCGTTAACATTCACGCCGATGTGCGGTGCTGTGTGAAACAGGTTTTATAATACACACACGCTGCCGTAAGCAGCTCTGCTATGCTCTTTCACATGCGGTCATATCCGTGTCTCAGAGCGGCTCACAGTAAATGCTGCTGCTCCACGCGAGTTTAGACCATTACACCAATATCGTACAAATGTAATGTTGGACAACACTGAAACGCTGTATTATTATTTTTCCGTGTACAACCGACGAACTTAACATAGGCTGAAAGTAGCAAGCTAACGTTAATTGTGGGGCTGCTGCTCGGTATAATAGTTTTCAAGAACATTATGTAAATTGGTCAACTATTTAGCCTAGGCTACTACAATGAACACAAACTTAACATGAACTGTTAAAAATTATAGCAATATATGCAAAAAAATTGATGGAAAGCTGGCAGCCTGCACGTTTCTTACCTTGACCAACTTCTTCCATATACATCAATTTTCTGTTCTGATCTCAACAAGTCTGGGCAAACTAGCCTATTGAGTAGGCACCCATCAGAGACCGCATTTTTATGATGTCATCATGTAGACTTCTTACAAAGTATTTTACAGTATTTTAAAACTACAAAAATACAAAACACTTAAGTATTTTGATACAAAATACGAAGCCATTTTCATCAACCCTATCAAATACAAATTACAAAATAATATTTTGTATTTGAAATACGTATTTGAAATACATGTATCATAAATACTGCCCATCCCTGGTCGTGAGCAACTCAACGGAACACACATTCATAGAGCGGAATACTGAGTGGAGCGTCACATCGCGCAGTGACAACTGCTAGAGAGAGAGCGAAACTGCTGGGCAGTGCAGCGTGCCATATTTCCGGCTCATATTTCCCCCAAAAAACAAAAATGCATTCAGATAATTTTCAATGGATGAAATTTTGCGTCCTTATTTTTTCTTTTTATTTAACATGTAGTTTTATTGACTTAAAGAAATTTTATAATTATAATGAAAAAGAATATATGAGTAATACAAGGCACATTTGTTACCTCCAAAGTCCAAACTATGAAGGGAAACGAATTACATTTAAGACTTCTCATTTAATTTGACAAACATCCTGTTTAAGCCCCACCAACTTCTGGTTTTATACGAATACAAATCATTTTGAGATTGCTACAGATAAAGAAATAGATATTGGCTCCGCTGCACACGCTTAATAACACTTCTCAGAATATTATGACACTATCAAGTGCACTCTCATGCATTTGCTCCTGTATTCCACAGAACTTTCTCGAAAATTTCTCGGAAATTCCTTGAGGGCAGTATTTAGCTTTCATGGTTGTTTGATAGGAATGTTGATCCAGGAACGTGTCCTACTTGGCTACATCATGCTCATCTACACCCGCTTATTCCGGCACTACCTGAACATCCTTCATCACCATGGCAACAGCACAGCAACAGTGCGCTACACCTTAGAGTAACTACAGGCAGACCACTGCTTATGGACCCAAAGACATTGCAAGATAACATTAACACAACAATTCAGCTTGCAGGCACAAAATAATCACTGTGGTATTTAAAAATTCATAAGTCTCTGCATATAAATAATTTACCTCCGTCACTGTCCATTTGTGAATCCCTTGGCTTTTCAGCCTGGAGAGGAATGCAGGAATATTGACTACCATATTAAACTGAACTCTATATAATGCACAACAGTGAATTAAAGACACTGCACTGTAAATAAGGTTAGAATTTATATATAAGATTTAGTAGTGTAAATTACATTTTTTGGAAATAAAAAGTATGAATTACTATTCATACAGCAGCTACGCTAATTATGTCTCAATTTGTTTTTCAGTTTTTTGCTAGGATTTACACAAGCTTCAGTCTGGATCCAGAACACGTGAGAAGAGATGATGCCAACCCTGTCACAGTGCGCGTGGATAGAAGCAAGGACTCAAGTGCAGGAGGAATGGTTCTTTCTTTAATAATAAAATGAAACAAAAACAACTCAAACCACCCCGAAGGGGATAAACAGACAGGCAGGCAGGCTCAAAACTGCACTACATGCAGACATAACACACACAATGAAAAACGACGGATCAGCACAGGATTACAGACACCAGGAGAATAAATGGGAAACCTAATGAGGGAGACACAGGTGGAGCAACTTAAACTATAACGAGGTAACAAGATGGGCAGGGCAAGACAATAGACAGGAGAGAGCACATGGCACAAAACAAACACAACACAAGCCATGTGCTCACCGAGAACAATGTCATCTGGTGGCCATCCTGGGCACACCCGCTGAAGACTGTGACAAACCCCTCAGAGGACCTCAGATGATGCCAACCCTGAAACAACATACAGAACTACCACATTTTGCTATAAGTTTGATTGCATCATATAATAATTGCTGTTAATAGTGTTCATCATCTGTTTTATTACGTCTTAAATTGATTTTTCCATACATTACTGCCATATGTACATTAACTGACAGTCACCACTGATAAGCTACCACTAAATATTGTAGAAACTTAATTTGCTGTAAAGTTACTTTGCAATGATTTGTATCATGAAAAGCGCTGTACAAATAAACTTGACTTGACTTGACTTGACTATATACAACAATTTATAATAAGAATCTACACATATACTTTTACACTTTACTAGTATTGTTAAAATTATGTTTTGATAAACTTTAAGTCATCATGTAGCCATCTGTTCTACAACCGGTCGTATTATGGTGGTTATCGGCATATTTTAAGATAAAATCATTTTCAGTAGTTATAGCAGCTGAAAGTGCCTTGCTCAAGGGTCTGACCTCAGTCATGGTATTGAGGGTGGAAAGAGCGCTGGATATTCCCCCACCAACAATTCCTGTTGGACCTGAGACTCGAGCCCACGACCTTCAAGTTACAAGTCCGCCTCTCTATCCATTAGGCCATGAAGTGTATGTAAAGTGTATGTATCTCTCAGAGTTTAAGTGTCAGTTGTCATCAGGCAGTCTGAGATCTTGATGTGAGTTGGCAGAGAACTTCAGTCTTGAGAGTGTGAAACTATTACCATGTTATCCTAACCTGTTTTCAGAACTCTGTCTGGCAATAAATATGGATTCAAACACACTATCTCTCTCACACACACATAAGAAAATAAGAAAAAGCTCCTAAGCCTACATTCTATTTTCAGCACATGTTATCAGTCACACCATTGCTTAAATATTAACACATGACAGATGAGAAAGAAGTTGATATGAAATATGTAAAGACTCATTAGAGCAGACCTACATAAGATTGTCCATTTAATTAGAGTGGAGCAGAAGGAGAGAGCTTTGCTCTTTAAAGAGGCAAGTGACTGATCTTTTAATTATAGCCCATTCATTGTCTCTCCTCATCCATCTGAACTTCCCCAGGTCACTGTGTCGGGGAGCATCATGCGGTCATCAGCGCGGCTTCACACCACAGAGAAGGTCAGAGCAAATAAAAGTGAGAGGAGAGAAAGTGAGAAAAGAGAGTGACTTTTATTGGGCCAGGCAATGCAGCGGGAGAATTAGTGTTTCCAGATGTGCCGGCAGTCCCATGAGCATGGCTGCCCTGCTGTCCTTCCGCATTAGAACAGAGCAGCACTCTTAAAAAGTGTTCAGAGACTTCACAAGGAACAGACACCGGCTCAGCTGCCACCACAATACTATTCCTGGAAAAGGAGTTGACATCATTGATTTTTCCTAGTGAGTGGGCAGCACGAGTAAGTGTTTCATTTCGGTAGGTGTTCCAGCACTGTGACTGGACATGTTTCAGAATGAAAGCCATATCATCCAGAGAAGAAAACGACTGGAACATTTTTCTGTGTAGTAAATAAAGAGAGATGGTATCCAGTTGCATAATGCCAAGTGCTGGAATCTTCTCATTTTCGCATTTCTCACATTTCTTTAAATCATAAAGTGGCATTTCAAGAAAGAGGTTTTGGGTTTAATTGTATTGAGCAATTAAGGCCAAATGAGGTTTCCAGGCTTCATCCAACTCACAAAACAAATAAAGCAACTGGAAACCATCATATCCATCTCAAATCTCTTCTGTTCAATTTACTACTGTGTAACAATACAGCGGGGAAAGGAATATTACCTAATCTCAATCTCTCTGGCTTTCTTTCACTGTTCCTCTTTCTCTCTCTCTAATGAGCATACCAAGTGAGAATGGAGGGAAAGCTCCCAGAGTTCTCCAGGTCAAGCGTGTGTTTTCCTACTTAGCTGTAAGATGTTTAACCACTGTTTAACCACATTTTTGATTAGTCCTCAGACAAACGCCACCAATGACATTTTCTGGGCTGGAATAGGAATGGACGGTGGGAAACAAGAGAGTTAGAGAGGGTCTGATAGTGTGAGAAAGCAGTATGAAAGCTGGCTGAAGACGCTGGCTCTGGCACATATGTAGCAAGAGCTAAATAATTTTTTTTCAACCATTACCACACTGGAAAATCAACTATTTTAATCAGTATGTTTTGCAATAAAAAAAAATCTGAATTGCTTCAGAAGTAAAGAGATTTAAGCTATCATGTAACAAGATTTATTAAATAAAATTTACTAAATTGTTTATTTTCTGTTTATTTTTAAATTGATTTTAGAATAGTCTTATTACTTATCAATATCAATTTTCAATTTTGATTTAATTTTAATAATTGTAATGTTATTTACTTAATCCACATATTTGTTTGGTTTTCATATTAAATTAAGTAAAAAATTTTACGTCATTGGCTCAACATTTATTTTTATTTTTTTATTAATATTAATTTTAAACTACAATTTAATTTTAATATATTTTTTTAAATAAAAATAAACCTACATCAAGATATATTCACTGACAAGAAGCTTTAATACCTTTTGCAATTTCACAAAAAATATATATATATATTTTGCTCTAAGGATGTTTTGAAATTTTTCCTGAAAAACAAGACACGCTGCATTTAAACAATTATTTTTCAGTACTAACAATGCCCAACTATTGCATGTGAGAAGACCTATGAGACAAGTATGAGATGGTTTTGACTCACGTTACAGTCAGAAAGAACTGCTATTACCTCCATGTTCACCAATCGAACATTTTGACACACGGCTGCATGCTGCCTGGGAGTAATTATCAGAGCCTTCCTTTCATACTTTCAACTCTGGCCAAAGAAAGTTGTGGCACTAGCAGCTTAAGCCCCACACATACCACAATACAAATCAAACACACACACACACACACACACCAACAGCTCTTCTCATAGGCATTAGTACAGATGGGAACATGCAAACCCAGTGGCAAGAGTTTGCAAAACCTGCTTGAAAATATACTGTTTTTGCGATTCTGTTTAGTGGTGTTAGTGGTGCAGAAATTACACACTTCTGCTTTCAAGGTGCGGTTTAGGGTTATGCCAGGGTTAGGCCATTTACCATTGATCCGCACATTTTCATGGTCGAAATAAAGTAATCTGTGCAAATGGGGATTTAGAGTGATGACTTTCAAATGTACATTCAGGTTTAAGTTGGTCATGCAAATTTCTGGTTGGTTTGAAGTGACTGTTCTTCCCGCATCAAGTGACTACATCTTAAGTAGCCAAAATATTTATTTCATTACATTTAATATACTCTATCATAACACTACAGTGAATAAACACACACACTCATTACAAGCCAAACAAGCCTCGTTTTAACACCGCTTTAGATGACAAGAGGCTGACCATTCATTTTTGGAAGGTAAACACAATGTCCAAGCCCCAGGAAAAATGCAGCTAATCATATGTGGGAATTAATTATGGGTTTCTCGTTTATTCACACCAAACATTTGCTTCAAAGTGTCCCACTTTGACTGTTTACAGTTTATTGGAAGCTTTTTTGGTTACAAGACCTGAAACAGCCTCTCCATGTTTACAATTTGAGCAGGTTTATGTTAATTTAACTTTCACTCCTGTTCTCTAGGCCAGGGGTCTCCAACCTTTTTTACATCATGGACCGGTTACGTTTGGAAAATATTCTCCCTGACCGGTAGGCCTATAGTATTATAATAGCATTATAGTGGTTCAACGCATTATATTGTGTTTTTTTTTTAGTCACAGATCTGACTATTTTTTCAGATAAGCAAGAAAAAAATATTTAAAGCACAGAGAATGACAATGCCGTGAAGGGTTTTTGACATTTTTGGCTAATTTTATGTGTATGTATACCCAACTCGGTATTTCCGCGCTCTCTGAAACATGTCTCTATGCTTGTGCGCGCTTTGATTGTGTCTTGCTGACAGCGCGTGAGTAACGAATTGAGCTCTCTTTCGTTTCTTCTTCTTGTGGTTTAAAATTGCTTGTACATGTAAACTGGCAAATAGATCTGAGAACCATGAAGGCGCCGAACGGTAGGGTCTCATCCGTACGTATTACGGATCAACTGCGATCCATTTAACTCCTAATATGTGACAGATCAGAGCAATCTTTCATTTACTTATTTAACATGAAATTGTCAAATTGCTACTCCATATCAATCACATACAAAGAAAATACAGAATAATTAGAACAAGCATTAACATAAATAAATAACAGTGTCATATCTATACACATTTTTCCCAGAACGTTCTTGCGACCCGGTAGCAATTCTTCCACGGCCCGCTAGTGGGTCGCAACCCGGTGGTTGGGGACCTCTGCTCTAGGCAATGTCTGCAGAAATGAGAAGCTAACTGCTATTATTAGCAGAAACCAGGATGGTCATGAGTTTATTTAGCTGAAAAAAGCAGCTGGATTCTACAAGCACAAATATTGGCTGATGTGGAATTTACTTTCAAGAGCCTCTAAAGCTCAGTTCCCTCTGAGAATGCCACACAAAACCAAGTCAACCAACACATGCCTTACTTATTTAGGTACACCACATCAGGAGAGATGAGAATCTGGTGGTAGATATCAAGTAGGGAGACTGGAAGTAGAGAAACAGTGAGACTTGCAGGACCTATGCTTATGCTTAACTCCAAAGCAGGTGTCTTTTAACCAAATGAGCAACGGGCACAATTCCAGATCTAGACAAATATTTAGGGAGGTTCTGGCTTGAGGAAGCCTGTACCAGGACAGTGAGTACCCACATACCAGTGCACACTGTCTCCTCCTTGACTCCATACATCTCCACAGCTATTTTAAACAGAGCTGGCCCTCCCTAGTTTGCAACACCGCGTATTCCAACAGTATCTGCCTCTTCTCTTCAGAGGGAGTCTCTTAAACCAGGCTGATTTATCTTCCCCTAACACTTTTAAAGGTCAGTTCACTCGCAGAAAAGCTGTCTGGGAGTTACGGAGATGAGCAGGCTGACATTCTGTCTGCTGATTAGCTTAAACCACCCTAATTTCATGAAATTAGGGTGATGTGGCAATTAAATGGATTGGGGTTTCAATGTACAAAATTGCAGTCAAAGATAAAGATGACCCTCAATCGATCAATCAATATTTTTTTAGATACATAAAATTGTTATATTAATAAATAAATAGCTCACATTGATATATGAGTTAGGATAAGAGATCATAGTGAGATCAACAAATCATATTTCACACAAATACACACACACACACACACACACACTATATTAGAAGTGACTGTACAAAATGTAGTGGTTATAGTTTCCGCTGATTGAAATGAAAGACTAAAAACAAGATAAAATGTAATTCATTGGAAGCCAAAATCATAACTGAATATAAAATTTGATTAACTGTCAATCCCTGTTTGAAAGACAGACATCTTAATCATAACTCCATCTCCATCTGAAAAAAATTTAATTGCTAGGAAATTGAACAATTACAGAAACTGTAACTGAATTAAACAGTGTAGTATCTTAGTGTAAGATACCCTGCACTGTAAAAAATAAGTGTAATTTTAACTGTAAAATTTTGTAATAACTGTCTTCTATTTTAATACTTTTTAAAATGTAATGTATTCCTTTGATGGCAAATCTGAATTTTCAGCAGCATTAAAGCCTTCCGTGTCACATGGTCCTTCATAAATCATTCTTATATACTGATTTGGTGCTCAAGAAACATTTCTTATTATTATAAATTTTGAAAACAGCTGCTCTTAATTGTTACACAGAAACATGTAGGCCTTATGTAAAGCTGCTTTGAGACAATATTGTGAAAATCACTATACAAAAATGCATTTATTTGAAGTAAAAATCTTCTCGGCCACTAAAATGTCATCTGAAACATTTACAGTGTCACACACTCCATCAAACAGCCATTGCAGATGTCTACAAAGCTTTATGATGGCATGCTAGTTTTTAGAGTTTATCTCAGCGTGCATAAAAAATATATATTATATATTTGAGAAGCAAAACTGCATAAGATAATGATTAAGAAAAGGATTTTTTTGCTGTGTAAAGCTTACGAGCTGCTGAAATAATGAATACATGCTTCACATCAGGTGATTAATCATCTCTATGAATCTGTCGCTACTAAGCACTGCTATGGGGTCTCTGTTCAGAGACCGCAAGTTCCCTGTAGCTCAGCACTTTATAAGCTTTGCAGTGATTAAGTACAACAATTAACTCAAGCTAGGGAAATACAGTTACCGGTCTAATTAAATCGAGATCTGCCCCAAGGAGCAAGATTTGGCAACAATATATCAGATTGATAATCATGACACCCAGTGAAAAATAAGACCTTGTATAATAGGCCTGATCAATCCAACAAATGTGACCATATTTTCAGAAAACTGACATCAGATAAAAATAAGAAATGCTTACGTACGGAAGCAAAGCAGAGCTTGCAAACTGATGTTATGGCAGTTTTGAACCTTACACCAAATACACTTATCTTTCAATGACACAAATTCACACAGATGCAGAGCGATCAGAGTAAATAAAACATTTCATCAAATAAGAGGAGAGAGCAGGCGACTGCTCCAAACACCAGCGAGCGGTCCAGCACTTCAGAGCTTTTTCAGAAAACCACAGCCGAACGAGTGCGGCTGGTCACAGGTTACTGAATCCATCCCACACAGAACACATGATCTGTGCACAAAAGTGGATATTTTTACCTCCGAAATGTTCGCTATAAATTATGCACGGCAAACATCCTTGGGTATTGTGTCCTAATAATCATCAACGCCACAAGATTTTGCGCTACGACAATTTGCTATTAGCATTATTTCACATCACTCAATAAAGAGAACACTAACTGGGACACAGACGTATTTTTCTACTCTCCGCTGACAGTCAGTAGATTAGCCACACGTAACAGATCAGCATATTTCTACGCAGAAATCATTGTAGAGGGAAAGAGTTCTCATTTCTAATTGCTTTATTGACTTTGCTATCAAGCTTTGTTGGATTGCCAACATATGCAATGCAAATAAAACTAAACATGGAGATCTAGAGCCAGATCATATGCACAGTGCTGAAAAGAAAATAATTTGCTCTTGCTGATTTAGTAATTGTTTTAAATAGAATAATGTGCTCATATTTTATGTGAAACTTAATCTCTTAAGAGCAACTAAGAGCTGTGACATGGATTTTATGAAGGCTAAGAATACCTCTGTGAGAGAAATTGGAAAGCAGCTGAGAGACCAGGAATCAGATGGACTTTTCGCCCTACTGTACTGCAGAACATTTGTTTGGTGTGAATTATACAAGTGACTATGGTGTAGGGGAGAGTGAGGTAAGACGTGCCACTTAAGTAATCCTCTAGGCAAGAATAAATGAGATGTGAAACTAATACAGATGATTCTAATTCAAGATGTCAGCATGTATAATAAAGACTGAATATGTAGACATGCCCTATACCTTAGGGGTAAACTGTGTCAGTTTACAAAAGCTTACAATTACTAGTAACTTAGGCCCCTGGTACAGCTTATTCCGAAGTAAAACTTTTTTGTGCTATGATTTTAGGAAGAAATCCAATACCAACATATATCTTACGTCCTAGTTTAATTTGTTTGTTTCTTTCTTAACACCAATCCAGCATCTATTCATGGCGAGAACCAGTTAATCCACACACAAGTCGATCCGTACATGAAATCTTATCTTTACACACACATCTGGGGACAATTTAGAATGTTCAATTAACCTAACCTGCATGTCTTTGGGCAGAAACCAGAGCCCCCGGCGTAAACCCATGCAGACACAGGGAGAACATGCAAACTCCACACAGAAAGGCCACCTGTCCTTGCCGGGGCTCGAATCGGTGACCTTCTTGCTGTGAGACAACAGCGCTAACCACCAAGCCACTGTGCCACACCCCCAAATGGATTTGCTTTTACATTAAAATTATTACATGCACATTACTTGTAAAAATGTAGACTGACTGACTGACTGACTGATTGAATGAATGAATGAATGAACGAATGAACGAACTGTTTATTTAGGACTTATGACAGACTCATGCATCTCTCAAACCTAGCCAGTGTATATAATGGGCCCTTTATAAATGTATGATCATGTGACAAACTTTGCATAGCTACATTGGAGGCCAACACTGCTTACCCACTGACATTTTGCCACACTCACCTCCAAGTTATGCAAGTTATGAAAGGGTGGAAGATACCAACCACAGAAATTGCTGGCGAAGACCTTGCTGCCACATGGAGATTTAAGGTGCAAGAGCAATGAGGGACAAACCCAAGAGTGTGTGAGTTATTGATCCAGAAGCACAGATGTGACATGCATGAATGGCAGCACTACTCTAGATGCCAGAACAACCACATGACCAGCGAATGAGACACCCTGGGGATCAAACGTTTTTCAACATGAACATTATGTTCTAGGCAAGAGTGCATAAATATTAAAACTGATTAAACATTAAAACTCACAAAAGCATTAAGATT
Organism: Sinocyclocheilus grahami; assembly: GCF_001515645.1. Classification (NCBI taxonomy): domain Eukaryota; kingdom Metazoa; phylum Chordata; class Actinopteri; order Cypriniformes; family Cyprinidae; genus Sinocyclocheilus; species Sinocyclocheilus grahami. Next base: position 3,499,442 of record NW_015505285.1, on the reverse strand, counting down.
CTGAAAACCCGCTATGAAGAAACAAAAGTTTGCCAGAGGACAGACTCTCACAGCTAAATGTTTACAATGTAAAATGACATAGCAAATAGTGAGACTGTATCATCAGAATGGCAAACTATTAATTACACGAGGGTCGAGAGTATTAAAAAGCTGTGAATACCTGTTTTAAACACTTGTATCTTTAGCAACTAACTAACCTGATCTCATGAGAAAATGTAACTATTTAATGTTACTATTTAATTTAATCCTTAAATTTAACCATCAGTGGGACATAAGAAGACTTTATAAACTGTATGAAAACACATGAACGAGTTTGTTGGACTAACTGGTTTACACTTTTGACAATCTCACCAAACAGTTTCACATACACAACTCCACAAAATTCCCATTTCTACGCCTTTCAGAGGTGTTGGTCTCAAAACAAATTTGTCAGCAAATAAGTGACAATCTAGCAAGCTTCAGGAAATGGTTTAAAAGGGTTTTGTTTTTTATTTTGTTCTGTTCTCTGAGGCCCACTTCTTACGTTATCAAGATTTTTACATCCAAAAACATAATCATTTAGAAGTCATTTCTGAATTGAATAGGCGTGGCGGATTGCAGACTCGGAAGTAAACGCCCACTGCTATAATTGTGAATGTTTGAAAGCATACATTCCTCATTGATGGACACTGCTGTGTTTTAGGTTAAAAACGCATACTCGGTACACAAATCATACGATCTGTTAAAAACAGACAAAGCAATAGTGATCACGTAATGAAAACAGTTACTCACACTTGTGTGGTGCAACATTGTATCCAATGTAGTCGGCACAGCATCATCTTTTAGTTTCAATCTTTCTGAAAATCCTGCATCGAATTGTGTCTTGTTTGTAAACAAATCTGCATTAAAATTAAGTTAACAAAAGACAGAGTTCTTACTGACACAGTCTGGCACTATTTTATAATAATATTTTTATTCGCTAAAAATAAAGTTAATCAAATAAAGTGTATTGTTTGATTTCTGCATAGACCTGCTTTGCTGCTCTTGTCATTTACCTATGTTCTGCGAATCGGTGGGCGGTGCGAAACAGGCAGTGATGTGGAACAGTGGAAGCAGGCATTGATCTACTTCTTCGGAGGTGGTGTTTAGCAACACTATTACGTCATAAAGTGGTACATTCCACAACCTGTCATTGTGGCATATTGGCTTCAATATGAGCTGTTTTTAGACTAATGAGAAAGTTTTGTGTTCTGAAACTTACAGAGTGTTTTTATAGTACAATGACCTCATATATTTCAAATGATATTGATGATTTCTCAGTTCATGACCCCTTTAATAGGACTAAATACTGTAAAACATGCCACAATTGTTGCAAAACAATACAAAATGCTATTTGAGCTTTGCTCTCTGAAAGAAGAAAACATTAAATTTCAGGTGAGAACACACAAAAATAATTGCGAAAACATTCTAGAATCTCTTTGTTTGGGCAGACACCTCTGCGCCCGTGGCCGCTCTCTTGATAGATGTGATGGGATCAGTTTCCATGGACACACCCAGTGATGTGTGCTCTAGTCAGCAGGTGTGATGTGAGCCTAGGTGCTGTATATCAGATACAGCTACTGTATTACAGGACTTAAAGCCTGTCTGATTATGTTATCAGAAGGTATGATGACGAAGGATCCCGGTTGTCGACTGATGCGTGTTGTTTTCTCTGCACAGAACGGGGGGAGGAGGCAAAGCATGAATTGATTGTGATACAAATGGAAAAAAATGTGTTTCTAGTCAAAGCCATTTCATTACATCACTCAATTAAGTGTGAGGGTGCTGGCATGTATTCATGGCGATAGGGAACTGCTTTATTACTCATCTACAGACTTTAATATCCTGTTTCCAAGACAACCATGACAGTGAAGATGTTCATGGCTTCGTTCAAGGACAAAAATGTGGCATGTATAGGATAGTGGCCATAGGGCACTGTATGATCCTTATCTTTGAAAAATAACACTGCAGTCACCTCTGGCCTTGAACTGAAAGCTTGAATGCAGAGCAATTACAACACAGCAAGTCTAATTAGGCCCAAAAGGAGAGTGCCCTTTAGCAAACCAAAAACGAAATTAAGCAACATGCGAACACTTTCCCTTTTTTTAATTATACCAGTTAGCACAATAGCTTAAATACTATAATACTAACTACAATAAAATATAATGATAACAGAATAAACTGAAAACAAATACATTAATAGTTTGAAACTATAATAATCCAGGAGAAAGGAGATTTTAATAATTAGGGGGCAATGTCATACTGGACACAAATGGCATGGCCTTTCATTGCTATGGGCCATAATGATTTGGGTTTCCGTGCATTGAGCTGCATATTGAATCACAGCAAGAAAAATGTGTTGAGACCTTTGCTGTCTTTTGTTCATCTACGTAGAACGTGACAATATATTCTGTACATAAAACTGGACTAGATGAAGCATAGACAGCACAGAATTGTAGAATTCGAGCAGGGTGGTGGTAACACCAGGCCTGTGGCTCTGATTCAGTCTTCTGACTCTTTGAAAGGCACAGTTAATAGTGACAAGACAGAGTGCAGAGGGCTGCTTTCAACGGGAAGGTTTTGATCTCATTCTGTAATTGAATTTCAATTAGAGAGAGGATTAGAAGACAGCTGCGCTTAAGGCAATGTGGTGCTTTCTGTTTACTTTATACTATTAGCTTGTGCCCTTTTCTTAATTATGAAAATACAAGAAGTGATTTATAATGGAAAGAGAGAATGAGAACATGACATAGTTTTTCTCTGGCTGCCAGAGAGAAGGGGATAAAAGCATTGCAGCTTTATGGCCTGGCCACCACACACAAAATCCAGCAATTACTTCAAGACGGGAAAAAAAACCTTCTGACTTCATTTTCTTTAATGCTGTCAAACATACATTTGTCATTGTTTGAGTCCTACAAAACAGAGAATGATAAAACATTTTATGAAGACAAAATCACCACATAAAAGAGACAACAAATATGTGGTCTACAATTTAATATGGCAACTAGCATGTGGAGAGACTGAAACTGTATTAAAATGCTGTAAATATCTGTTTTAAACATTTTGTATCTTCAACCGACTAACCAACCTGATCTCAAGAGGAAACGTTTTTGTTTTTTCACGAACTGCCAATTTTGTATGAATTTGTTCGATTTTCAGATTTACCAAACCATCAGTTAGGCCTAAGAAGATCGTACAAAAATGTACAAATGAATTTGTGCAAATGCCAAACCAGTTGTGTGTCTGTTATATAGTACTTCGACAATGGCTGGTATTATTTCACCAAAAAGAATCACTTAAAGTAACACACGCAACTCCACAAAAACGTCAGTTTTTATGCCTTTCAGATGTGTTGGTCTCAAAACAAGATTGTCAGCAAATGAGTGACACTTCAGGAAATGCTTTAATAGGACAGACCACAAACTGTAAAACATGTTACAATTGTTGCAAAACAATAATGAGAAAAAGCAGACGAGATAATAAAATTCTTTAAGACGAACATTACATTCTTGGTAAGAATACACACATACACACACACAGAACATTTCAATTCATTAAATATTCAAAATATTTAAGCTCTCCAAAGCCATTTTGAAAAGAAAAAATTTCAACAGCTCAGGGTTCACAAGATCCCTAATTGTATGACTAATTGTGAAAGCTTGTTAGCTGATGGAGTCTAAATGAGGGTGTGTTCATAAGAAGGTTTAACAGGCTTGCATCTCCAATCCAGATGGCAGAGTAATATATGCTGGCTAGAAAACGCCACATATGGACCAGAAACACCCACAAACATGAAAAAGGAAAAAAGATAGCAGGAACATACCGAGGGGGGGAGACTGAGAGGAGGTTCGAGGGATGTGAAAAAAGACGAGAGAAAGGCCACTGGGTACCTGTGATCTTTAATCAGATGTTACTCTACTGATCCAATTCATTGGCAAGCACTCAATTGGTTAAGGTTTAAACAAGGTAAAAACAGTTTGGACCTGTGTGAGGTGTTTAACTTCTGGATAAATGTCCTTTGACAATCTGCAGTTTGATTCTCAAGGGTCTGATCGTGTATTAAAGTAATCAGAAAGTGTGACATGCTGTATGACTAACACTCTAATTGAACCCTGTGGATCATTTACAAGGTCTTAAAACAAGATACAAGACCCTTTGGAGGGAATATTATATTTTCTCTACACTGCTAACTTCTAACATCTTCCCTTGCGGTACATCTCATATTGCATTTCATTAAAAAATTAACGAACACACTGTGATTTAAGCTTTGAACTTTCCATGATCCTCTACATGACACTGTAGGGAAGAGGGCTGCTACACCATAGCTCTGCTTTAAAGGGGTCATATGATGCTGCTAAAAAGAACATTATTTTGTGTATTTGGTGTAATGAAATTTGTTTATGCGGTTTAAAGTTTAAAAAACACATTATTTTCCACATACTGTACATTATTGTTTCTCCGCTATGCCCTGTCTTTTTGAAACGCGTCGATTTTTACAAAGCTCATCGATCTGAAAAGCTCTTTTATTTGCCGTTAAACAGTTGACCACTGCCGTGTGTATCCTGTCGCAAAATGTGGCGAAAAGTCCAACACGACGATAATAATTTGATTAAGGTGTTTACATGTCTATACTGCACTTCAGTAATGCGACTAAAATAGGAATACTCCACATGTCGATTTCTGTTTACTTCGAATATGACTTTAGCCGGATTAAGGTAATCAAAAATCTCTGTTAACATGGTAGATTCTTAATCAGAGTATTGTCTTAATTGTATTAAAATCGGAGTATTGTTGTCCTGTACTGATTGATTCATGAGTGATAAAAAGCCTGTAATTGTTCACAATTATAGAGATATGCTCATTTAAAAGAGCTGATTGCATCATCTGTATCAAGCATAACATCAACAGAGCTCACCTTCAGGTCATGTGCACCTTGTAAGTCAATCATACTTCTAAATGGTGGTTCTTCATTGAACCACTGATTTTTATAACTGTCAACTGGTAGTCTTATGTACACCAAGGCTGCATTTATTTGATCAGAAATGCAATAAAAACAGTAATAGTGTGAAATATTATTACAATTTAAAATAACTGTTTTCTATTTGAATATATTTGAAAATATATCTGTGTTGGCTTGTATATGTAACAGTGCCAGTCACCAGTTGGCGGGTAAAACCTTTTCGAATTATAACAACGCAATGTATTGAGAACAACAGACAGTTTTTTAAAGAGATTCACTGTTTCTGACGTAAGCGAATAAAATAATATTTTCCGAAGATGAGCTCATCGTGAGTGGATAGCCGTTTTGTCATAAGTGACAAGAGCGAATCAAATAATAGCATAAAACGGGCTGATAAGGTCAGAGCAGTGTGATGGCCAGCTTGTCCCTAGACACGGTTCTAATAACTTTTACCTGAGAAGATATTGCTGCTTTATTTCAGAAGATTAACTTTTCCCTTCTTTATTCTTCATAAACTGACATCGTGTCTACAACGGATGCGAGCGGCGTGACACGACAAAATACTATAGAACCCATTATAATCAGTGATGCTTTTTACACTAGATGCGGCGCTGCGCAGCGTGACACGACAAATCCCAGACAGTGAACTGCTGCCACGTTCTATTTATGACGTACTGACACAAAGTTGAAATGATTTTTTACGGTCACTTTGTCACATTCAGTGTAGACAGACTTCAGCTGTTGTGCACAACACGACAACTGTCGCGTCCTATGTAGACACGGTGTAAGAATGTGGCGACACATACCTGGGGTTACGTCGGAACGGAACGGAAATATGATCAGAACGTCATGACGGTTCTAGATGTTGTAGCGAGAGATGGTGTTTCAGTGACGATGGATCAAAGAGAGACTGGCTTGTATTTGATACTGCGACTAACACGATGGCCTTCTCCATTTGCCGAAAACATGCAAAGGACAAGAATCTCAACAATTCCTTTTTTTAGGGACTGAATAAATAAATAAATAAATAAAACTTGAAAATGTTAAAGAACATTGATTAATAAATCAATAAATATGTTTTTTTTTTTCTTTTTCTTGAAAGTAAAGTAAAGGACAAATTAAAAACATTGTTTAGCCATTGTAGTAGTAATAACTGCCTGTTTTTGCAAAAAGAGTTTCATGGCCGGGAAAAAAAAGTTTGGCTGGTAAACTTTCTCACGTCACCGGCCATTGGCAGGTGTGGCAAAAAGTTAGCTTTAAGCCCTGTTTTCAAATGTAGTTTATTCCTCTGATGGCAAAGCTGAATTTTCAGCAGCCATTACTCCAGTCTTCAGTAACATTGTTTAGCCATTGTAGTAGTAATAACTGCCTGTTTTTGCAAAAAGAGTTTCATGGCCGGGAAAAAAAAGTTTGGCTGGTAAACTTTCTCACGTCACCGGCCATTGGCAGGGGTGGCAAAAAGTTAGCTTTAAGCCCTGTTTTCAAATGTAGTTTATTCCTCTGATGGCAAAGCTGAATTTTCAGCAGCCATTACTCCAGTCTTCAGTGTCATATGATCCTTCATAAATCATTCTAATATGCTGATTTGGTGCTCAAGAAACATGTCTTATTACTATTAATGTTGAAAACAGTTGTGCAGCCTAACATTTTTGGGGAAACCTGGATAATTTTTTTTAAAACTTTTGATTACTAGAAAGTTTTTCAGTTTTTCTTTTTTTTGAAAACAGAAATCTTTTGTAATATTATAAATACATTTACAGGTCACCTTTGATCAATTTAGCATATGACATCTCCTCTATCGGCCTCCAGTCAAACAGAACAGCTTTTAGTCACTTCTCTTGAAGGGTCCTATGGGGAAAGGACTCTGACGTTACTCTGTCAATGGGTCAAAACACAGCCATGTGATTCAACTTTCACTCATACTGTCAAAGAAAGAAAAACAACACGTCAGTTCTGAAAACACTGATACATAAAGTTTTAATTGCTCACTACTATACATAATCAACATTTATCTAGACATCTTGAGACCATTGCTCTATAGCAGAATGGCAGAAGCCAGTGGTTTACCCATTTGGTTTACAAATGCCAATGACAACGTGGCTGAAAAACTACAGAGAGAGAGAGTGTGTATAAGCATAAAGCATGTATATAAGGTGCTTATAGCTGGAGCATCCAGTAACAGTGCAAGTCGCAACTCAATCAATCACACAAATATAAATATAAGGGAACAAACATTTTGTGATGATGTGGCAATACTTAAAACCCATCAGACCTGCACACATGCTGTATGCTCACAAATATTACAGTAACATATAAACAGTGAAGAGTTTGTTTGCACTATTGGAGGAGGCTAATCATACAAACCTGAGAGGCAGTGGTGGACAGTAACGAAGTAGTTTAACATCGTTACTATATTTAAGTATAATTTTTCAAGTATCTGTACTTTACTGGAGTAGTTTTATTTTGAGTTACTTTTACTTTTACTTCATTACATTCCAAAGCATAAGATCATACTTTTTACTTCACTACATTTTATAAAACGTATCGTTACTCCTTATAATATATCACGTGCTCTGAGACACAGAAACGGTGTCTGATTCATGAACGAACTGATTCTTTTCAATGAACCCAAATTCGCAAATCGCACCAAACGATTAATTCACGAATTGGAATGATCCGATTGCAGCTGTTTTCGAGTAGAGACCTGCACTCCCGCGGGAGTACCGCGGGACTCAACGCAACAAGGGTCCAGCGGGGGACAACTCTTGATGGGCGAGTGCGGGTGCGGGCGGGAAGAGACTCCTGTGTGTGCGGGATGCGGCAGAATAAAATGATTCGTGAGACTCCCGCAAAATAGAAATTATATAAACATAAAGTGTTTAAAACATATAAATTGTTATTTATGTGTTGCACAAAAGCAAAAAGAACAACTAATAAGATTAAAATGATTAACACGCGCAAGATAGGCAGAGTTTCTATTTATAACACGTGTTTAAAGGGTTGCCCAATGTAGCCAACCACAGACTAAGCTGTTGATTTCTGGAAGGCAATGGCTGACCAGAGGTGATTAAGTTAGAATCCACTCACAGCAGTGCTGAAATTGCGTGCTCACGAATCGTCTCATTTTAACACACGAAGTGTAGACATTGTGAAAGATTCATTGTGCATATGTTCATTGTGTTATAACAGAGCTTTATGAGATCGCGATGAACTGAGATGTCAGCTTTTAGTGGTAATAAAGCAAGCGCTGCTGGCATTCTGCCATGCCAAATCATGCACGCAGCTTGTTTTTCTGTTAAAAATAACAGTGGTTTGTGAATGTTGATGCTTAGCCTAAATAACAAATATTTTATTGGGAGCATTTATGCTGAGATGTTGTGGATCTTAGGAGATGTTACAGAACCATTTAATGTAAATTTCTTTGATGTGCTGAAAAAAAATCTATATAGATTAATTTTATGCGGGTGGGCGTGGGCCAGAATCTTGCGGGAACGGGACAGAATCTTGCGGGAGCGGGACTGAAAAATCCATCCCGCGCAGGTCTCTATCTCGAGTCGACAACTCACTGATTCAAATGATCCTTTTAGTGCGAGTCTCCAGTGAACTGAATTCACAAGTAAGAACCGGGAGATCTTGTGAGCATGCGCGCTAAATGATGTGATATTCAGAACATGGTAACTACAGTAATTATCAAAGTGGGAAGTCGTGCCCTCTGGGGGCATTTGGCCAGGGGTGTTTTTTCACCACAGACAAGGTTTGAGAAGAAAAAAATCATTATGAAAATCTAATTATATTTTCCTTATTATATTCATTATTTCCTTATTGGTTATTTTGGGAAAATCCCAGGTATTTTGAGCAGTATTTTTATAAAAAAATATATGCTAATATAAAATTAAATGATAAAAGTAACGTATATAAAACGGCAAAATAAACATTCATCTATCAGTACTTTTTACTTAAATACATAAAAAATCAAGTACTTTTGTACTTTCACTCGAGTAAAATTGAAAACTGAGTACTTTTACTTTTACTGGAGTAATATTTTATAATATGGATCTGTACTTTTACTCAAGTACTTGATTTGTGTACTTCGTCCACCACTGCTGATCCTAGCCTTAATAAACATTCTTCTCTGTGATTCGCATTTATAAGCAACAGAGGGCAACCAAGAGCAAGGGAGAACAAGGTGACAGCCCACTGAAACTATCTCCAACAAGAATGAAACTGAATGGCTTAGTAACACCCTGTCTTATTAAAACAAATATCATTAATGCAAATATCAATGAACATACACACACTAGTTTAGTACAAAATAGTACACACACTCTCAGTAAAAAGCTACAAAAAAAAACTTTCAAAAAATACTAATATGTGCACTTGAGGTACTAACATGCACTTTTTAGAGGTAAATAAGGTACAGAGGTATACCTTTGGAAAAGATACCACCCCAGTGAGAGGGCAGAACCACCATAGTGTTTGATTATGGCTTGGTTCTTGATGCTTTTCACACAATTCAATTACTCAATTTACTGAATCTACAGAAGCACTGCCTTCATTTCCCCATCTTTCTAGTGCTTGTGAAGCATGCACTGCATTGAAATCCTTCACATACTGTTTTTTTAATCTTCTACACGCTATCCTGCTAATAACTCAGTCCAAACCACTTGTCACAGCTTCCATTCTGACTTTGCTTTATGATAAAATGCACACTTTAAGAAATGTATGATTCAAGTTTTAAAATCTCCTTTGACTTACATTAATAGAACGTTCAGCATTCAAAATCTATTTGTCAGTGATAATGTTGTACAATCCGATGATGTCATAATGGCCTGGGTCCATTCTCTCTGGAACCCATTCCACTGACTTTCTTCTCCTTCTTTGGTTCATTTTACTACAACTCGCGACCACTGTATGCTATTCCAAAAAATAACATACATAGCTCCTGCCTTTAGTGTGCCACTTTAGTGATGAATATGGACAGGAGATGACTGTTGGCTGAACTGAATCACTGGCTGACTGAAGCCCAACCCTACCGCTCTGACTGCTGTTGAGCAACCGCACACATGCCACATCAGCTCATGATATGACAAACGTACATATTCAGCATCCAGGAATCTGCCCTGAAACAAAAGTTAGATAAGGGCACTGATCATAACTCATTTGAAACATATCTATAGAATTCTAAAAAAATATTTGCTAGTATTTTTTACTGCGTCAACAAATGAGGCAAATATCTATCTATTGTGGAATAATAAATAGATGAAGAATTTCATTATGTATTTGGCAGATTTACTTATAAAGACGCAACCTACGTGCAGTCAGGAATCTTCTAATTATATTTTCCTTATTATATTCATTATTTCCTTATTGGTTATTTTGGGAAAATCCCAGGTATTTTGAGCAGTATTTTTATAAAAAAAATATATGCTAATATAAAATTAAATGATAAAAGTAACGTATATAAAACGGCAAAATAAACATTCATCTATCAATACTTTTTACTTAAATACATAAAAAATCAAGTACTTTTGTACATTCACTCGAGTAAAATTGAAAACTGAGTACTTTTACTTTTACTGGAGTAATATTTTATAATATGGATCTGTACTTTTACTCAAGTACTTGATTTGTGTACTTCGTCCACCACTGCTGAGAGGTTGAGCTGGACGTGGCAGGTGCCTAATAACACCGGACCAATCTGCTATTTATTCTACAGAGACTTTTAGACTGGCATACTCCTCTATGTCGGCTCTAAATTTTCAGCTTCACAGCTTAATGAAGCGCCCTACAGAGCTGTAAAAATAATAATTCAAATAAAACTCACATCTTGTGAAGTTAAGTGTCATAACAAGTGCGGCAAATGGCGCAAGAATCCTTTGCCTGGAGAACTTCTCTGCCAGAGCAAATAAAGCACTAGGGTTTTGCCTTTGATCCCAGCAAATGTTTTGAAAGTCTCCAGTAACACTGTTCTGTGTACTGATGCAACTGGCATTAATGTACTTTAGCAGAATTTTGTTAGGGTAATACTTCTCTTATGTCAGTAAAGGTTCAGAGGCTACTAAAGGCTCTAGAGTTGTATTGTGGAGAGATAACAGGCTAAGAAATCAGAGGTTCACACAAAACTGTCCACCATGTGAATCCTTCCATCTGCCATCCCAATTAACACCACAGTGCTTCTCTCAAAGGTGGTCCGGTACCCCATGCAAACATAATGGCACAGAAACAAAATTCATTCTTTATCAACAAAGCACAGTTAGTAATTTATGTTTAAACACACTGGCTTATGAGTAAAATATGTCAGATGAACTAAGATATCAGATTAACAAAAGAACTCTATATAAAATATAAAATGCATGCACGCATAGTTGTGCCTTTTTATTTTTTAATACATTTCAAATATATATATTTTTTATATATCTTTTATTTCGTATGTACCATTTACGAATAATTTGTAATCAATTTATTTAAAGCCATTTGAATTGGGTATAATGTACTAAATAAACTTGTCTTGCATGGCCTAAATGTAATCATGTTAGACATTCAATACCATGCTTAAGGCATATATTTGGATAGCAACTTCTTCAATGGATTAAGCTGAACCTAACATTTGGCATGGTGAGAATGCACAGCATCCCACTCAATCACAGAGTGCCTTGGGACACAGAGTGCTGTGACGTGTGGCCAAAGATGCCTTTGCTGAAGAGTGTCTTCTGGTTTCCTACGTGGGTAGAGTCAGGAAGGATGGCAGCATGTGCTGTGTCTGCTCAGTGCCAGTTGCACATCCTCTCACCTGGCTTTGGCTTTTATATGATCTGAGGTACCAGCTTTAATGGATTTACGTTTCCTCTGTCCCTTTAAATGTACTTCCTTCTGCTTTTCTAAGTGTCTTTCCCACATACCTAAGTAAACAGTAATCCGTCTGAGAACAAGATAGTCAGATAGTCAAGATAGTCAATGTCAGATATCATCAAGGAAGAGGAAGGAGGAGCAACTCATTTTCCCTGAGGTTAGGTAAATTTGTGCCACACAGATGTACTGATTTTAATCCCGTCTGAATCAAACAGTGTTTTTCCTCCAACAACCTAAAATTACAGAGTAAATTACCTGCTGTTTTTCAGCATCCACAGAGAAATCCTATTTTTTTCAGGATATAAACATCTGTGTTTGTGTATATCATTTTTTCACAATGCTTCTCATTTGACCTTTTTTTCAAATATCCTTACTAAAGTTATATTTATGATTGTGCTGTCTGGTGCTACATTATGGATTAAGACCTTTTTGTCAGCTTTCTAAAATAAAATTTGATGGTCACTGAACTGCTGGCATGTTATCCAATCTAAAAAGAGAATTAGATAATTCAAGAGAGTTGATATGTCTAAAGGCCCGTTCACACCAAGCACGATAACTATAAAGATCACGATAAAGATATAGTTCTAAAAATCAAAAAATTATTTATTTGATTAAAAATACATTTTTATATAAAGTAAATTGTCAATAAAAATGTATAATAAAAAGTAAAGCAATTCATCACACACATCAGCTTCTGTAACGCCCACATCTAAACAAAATAACTTGCATCTAAGTACATAAACTTACAAAGATCTCAGACAAAGATCTGACATTGTAAATATTTTGTTAATAATTGTAACTCAAACATCGAATCTCATTTAAATACTGTTAAAGACCCCTTCACTTTGTCATTTTGCATTTCTTTCAAGCCACAGGCGAAAGTTTTGACTATTTAAAAAAAAAAATTTGTGTTTTCCTCATGGAAACTCACTGTCTTGCACCGGGCACTGGAATCAGGCCTGGGGTCATGACTGTGTCCTTAACTGAATGCTTGCACTGTGGTCTGGGTGGTCTGTCAATCAGACTGGGAGCCACAAATAAGGATTTGAGTGCATGGCGAGCTCCTTGCAGAACCTAACGCTGTCCCAACACAAACAGCAGTAGGAATTATGAAGTTCCTGTGGTACAATGAGAGTACCCAGGCCCAGCAAGATGCAGAAAACGGATATGGAGTGCCTCAAATTGCAGGGATTATGAGTAAATAAAAGTTACATATATAAATATCTCATAAAAAATAATTGAAGAAATATTCCAATAAAAGTATTATGATGCTCGGTTTTCCAGTTCCCGTGAAACTGCCAAGAACAATAATTCTATTTCATAATCCACACCAGAGCCAAACAAACAAATTATTTCAACAAATCCAAATCTACAAAACGCAATTTTGTCTGTCTCCAAAACAATGTGGCTGGGAAAGTGCAAAAGAACTAAGAGCCAAGACTAAAAGCATCACTGAAAGAGCATTCAATTGATCGGACTGTAGTTTAACTAGCATCTACTGACTCTCTGGTCAGGATACTGTACTCTTCTGACATTTAACAGATTTTGCCCTATGGGGCCAACAAACAACTCTCACGCATACATGCCGATGCTCGGTTTTCCAGTTCCCGTGAAACTGCCAAGAACAATAATTCTATTTCACAATCCACACCAGAGCCAAACAAACAAATTATTTCAACAAATCCAAATCTACAAAACGCAATTTTGTCTGTCTCCAAAACAATGTGGCTGGGAAAGTGCAAAAGAACTAAGAGCCAAGACTAAAAGCATCACTGAAAGAGCATTCAATTGATCGGACTGTAGTTTAACTAGCATCTACTGACTCTCTGGTCAGGATACTGTACTCTTCTGACATTTAACAGATTTTGCCCTATGGGGCCAACAAACAACTCTCACGCATACATGCACAAGCGAGGACACTGTTGTCACTACAACAAACAGCTGTCAGGTTTTGTCAACGCTGCTAGTCCCACCGCCTGGGATGAAGCTGTTTTCAAGAAAGCAGCAACTCAAACTTAATTTATCAGGTATCAGGCTTTCTTTGACCACACCATGGGCGTCGCTAGGCCATTTTTAGGGGGGCTATAGATGACTGCACAGCCCCCCTAAAATTTAGCTATTAGCTCCATACACAAATTCGTGATCGCCTCAGTCCCCTTTAAATTTCATATGAAAATGGCAGCAGACTTCGATCGGCTACTGCCCATCTTGAATGAATGAATGAATAAATGATGCATTTATATAGCGCTTTATTGTGTATTGTTGTACACCCAAAGTGCTTTACAATTGTGTGTGTGTGTGTGTGGTATTATTATTGTAATTGTAAAGACGACATGGGCTTGGGTCAAGACAGAAGTGCCTTCCAGGTGCATTTTCTGACAGAACACAGAAACATCTTTTACTCGTTGGTGAACCACGTGCACAATGGCAACAGTGAAATTTGCACAAACGGAAAATGTATGTGTGTGTCAATACAGTTGCTGTACGGTTTGTGCTGCTGGTAATTAGGACATTTACTGGGAGCTGTGATGTTGGTTATAACTCTGAACACACTCCAGAAAAGAGGCTGTAAAGGAGTATCAGAGTTTGCTGGAGAGGTCACATCTTATTGAATAAGGAATTTGGTCGTTCCAACCTTCCACATTTTCAGAAGACAAATACGAGTTGGTTTTGTTTGGCCTATGGTGTATGAGATTATCAGCTTGAGGAATGCCTGGTGTTCTTCAGAACTGAGAGCTGCAGTAAGAGAGTTGTTAGCATGTTAGTGTGGGAGTTCTAGCATGGACACTCCACTCATAGGGGCTAATAATTAAACTCAAACTCTCCAAAAAGCTATTTTAGACTATATGCACAACTTGTTCATTTCAGTATCTGCACCTCTTTTTAACATTCAAAAGTTTGTAGTCAGTAAAGATATTTATAGTTACATAAGTTTTATTTCAAATAAATGCTGTTCTTTTGAACTTTCTTTTCAAAGATTCCTAAAAAAAAAGCAGCACAGCTGTTTTCAACAATATTATGTTACTTCAGCACCAATTCGGCATATTAGAATGATTTCTCATGGATCATGTGACACTGAAGACTAGAGTAATGGCTGCTGAAAATTCAGCTTTGGCATCACAGGAATATTTTTGTATTATTAAAATTATTATTTAAACTGCAATATTTTTTCACAATATTACTGTATTTAAATAATTGCCACCTTGGTGAGCATAAAAAACTTCTGTCAAAAACTTTTAAAAAACTTAAATTAAAATAATCTTACTGACCCCAATATACTGCCATGTTTTTGATTATCGGCTAAAAATCTGGTCCACATTGCAACTTCTTCCATCCCACTTTAATGGAAAGAGAGCATTTGACTGACATGCAAAATGTCAAACCACAGTTTAGTTTGTGCTTGCATGCCAATTTAGGATTGGTAAATGTAAAATTGACAGTACAACAATAACATTGCTTTGCACAATGACTCCTGGAAGTTGCCTACAGCAGTTAGACAGTCTGATTGGATATTAGATTGCCTTTGAATCTTTGATGTCAAATACTACATGGCGGCAAATTAGAGCGATGGGTGTGCTGTGTGAGCACTCCAACATCCACAGCCATATCACCCTGCAGCCCAAGACTGGTTGCCCACTGAAGCTAAGCAGGGTTGAGCCTGGTCAGTACCTGGATGGGAGACCTCCTGGGAAAACGAGGTTGCTGTTGGAAGAGGTGTTAGTGAGGCCAGCAGGGGGAGCTCACCCTGTGGTCTGTGTGGTCCTAACGCCCCAGTATAGTGATGGGGACACTATACTGTAAAAAGCACCATCCTTCAGATGGTTTCTTCTGAAATTTGTAGGAATAGTTAATATATATAACAAGCCCCAAAAGTACAAAGAAGTAGCATAAAAGTGGCCTATTTAACACGTGAACAACATTCTAAGAATGTTACTATAAAAAAACAACAACAACAACAAAAAAACACTAATTCAGTGCTGTTCTCTAAAGATTGAGGCCAAACTCAAATATGATTCCCTGTATAAAGGGTTTAACAGAGCCATTTGATCCAGGATCAGCCTGGGAAACCTAACCTAACCTTGTTTTTTGGTTAGAACTGTAGAACAAGTTCTCCTAAAGAGAATTATGCTTGCCCAACTCCACACTTAAAACTAAAATTATAAGCAAGAATACTTACACTACTATTCAAAAGTTAGGGGACACTGCGAAAGAAAGAAAGAAAGGAATTACTACAGTATATAGTTACAGTTAATCAGCAAAGATGTATTAAATTGATCAAAAGTGAAGACATTGTTACAAAAAAAAATCTATTTAATAATGTTGTTCTTTTGAACTTTCAATTTATCAAAGAATCCAGAAAAGTGAATCATGGTTTTAAAAAAAAAAAGCAGCACAGCTGTTTTCAACAATATTATGTTACTTCAGCACCAATTCGGCATATTAGAATGATTTCTCATGGATCATGTGACACTGAAGACTAGAGTAATGGCTGCTGAAAATTCAGCTTTGGCATCACAGGAATATTTTTGTATTATTAAAATTATTATTTAAACTGCAATATTTTTTCACAATATTACTGTATTTAAATAATTGCCACCTTGGTGAGCATAAAAAAACTTCTGTCAAAAACTTTTAAAAAACTTAAATTAAAATAATCTTACTGACCCCAATATACTGCCATGTTTTTGATTATCGGCTAAAAATCTGGTCCACATTGCAACTTCTTCCATCCCACTTTAATGGAAAGAGAGCATTTGACTGACATGCAAAATGTCAAACCACAGTTTAGTTTGTGCTTGCATGCCAATTTAGGATTGGTAAATGTAAAATTGACAGTACAACAATAACATTGCTTTGCACAATGACTCCTGGAAGTTGCCTACAGCAGTTAGACAGTCTGATTGGATATTAGATTGCCTTTGAATCTTTGATGTCAAATACTACATGGCGGCAAATTAAATTTTTGGCTGCAATAAGCTTCAGAAGGTGAGCGAGCGATGGGTGTGCTGTGTGAGCACTCCAACATCCACAGCCATATCACCCTGCAGCCCAAGACTGGTTGCCCACTGAAGCTAAGCAGGGTTGAGCCTGGTCAGTACCTGGATGGGAGACCTCCTGGGAAAACGAGGTTGCTGTTGGAAGAGGTGTTAGTGAGGCCAGCAGGGGGAGCTCACCCTGTGGTCTGTGTGGTCCTAACGCCCCAGTATAGTGATGGGGACACTATACTGTAAAAAGCACCATCCTTCAGATGAGACGTTAAACCACTGCTGTAATCCAAAATCCAAAACCTGCAATCTGGGTGAACATTTAAAGGAATACATACCAACTTACCTGTCCATGTAAATCAGTGTATAATAACCTCTAGGAACCAGAAATAAAAATATACACTCCAGAAAACAAAACAAATACGTAAGAACTAACAAATAACAAATAAGTTCCTCCAGAGCTTTGAGATTAATTTAATAAGGAAGACCTATAGTTCTACATTAAGCTCTTGCAGTCATATTTATTTAGTGAAGTACTCCTAAATTTTAGCCTTCAGGCTCAAAACACAGCATGCTTTTTATTTCACACAGTAATAAAGTCTCTGGCCTCTAGCTTGGACATTGGTTGCCATGGGAAAATGACCACCTACCCTCCGTTTAACAATAGTGAGCTGGACTAGTAACCCAACATTGACTGAGCTATGAAAAGAGAACTAAATAAGGAGTACGTAATCGTCCAGCTCTCCAAGGCTGCTTTATTGACGGTGTCGAATTGTCAATTAAAGGGAAATATTTTGTGTAAACAGTAGGAGTTAACACAATCTCCTTCCAAATTGGAGTAGGCAATTATCAGGGTTCAGAGGGGATTACGGCACACGGTGACCTTCTCTGTCATTGAACTAGACGAAGTAAGGAACTTCTAAAGAACAAGCCTGAGAATGACTGCCAACATCTCCATGACATTTAGGGTAAAAAGTCCTCTAAGGTTTTAGTTTTGCTCTAATGAACCATTTGGTTTAACACGCCACTGCCCTAAAACCTATCTAATTATTTTATGAATGTATTTCTGGGCTTTTGACTTTCATTTACAAGATAGTCGCGAGAGAGACAGGAAAGTGTATTGGATTGATGGGGATAGTATCGGGACATGACACAGTTCCAAAACATATCTGATCCTTCAGAACGACACCATCTAATTGACCAATCAGTAAGCCCTCCCCTCGAATTCAGATGAGGCAATGGCAGTTGAGTATCAGTTGCACAGGGAGTGGAATTCGGACATCTTTAGGTTTCAGCACCATAGAGAAACATTGGAAGAATCAAAGCTTGCATCGGTTTGATGGTGTTTATGCTAAAAATGGAAAAACAATGCACAAAGACTGAAGTAGTTTAAGTCTTTGGTTCTTTTAATTGTGATGATTTTGGCTCACATTTAACAAAAACCCACCAATTCACTATCTCAACAAATTAGAATATGGTGACATGCCAATCAGCTAATCAACTCAAAACACCTGCAAAGGTTTCCTGAGCCTTCAAAATGGTCTCTCAGTTTGGTTTGCTAGGCTACACAATCATGGGGAAGATTGCTGATCTGACAGTTGTCCAGAAGACAATCATTGACACCCTTCACAAGGAGGGTAAGCCACAAACATTCATTGCCAAGGAAGCTGGCTGTTCACAGAGTGCTGTATCCAAGCATGTTAACAGAAAGTTGAGTGGAAGGAAAAAGTGTGGAAGAAAAAGATGCACAACCAACCGAGAGAACCGCAGCATTATGAGGATTGTCAAGCAAAATCGATTCAAGAATTTGAGTGAACTTCAAAAGGAGAGAGACAGGAAAGTGTATTGGATTGATGGGGATAGTATCGGGACATGACACCGTTCCAAAACATATCTGATCCTTCAGAACGACGCCATCTAATTGACCAATCAGTAAGCCCTCCCCTCGAATTCAGATGAGGCAATGGCAGTTGAGTATCAGTTGCACAGGGAGCGGAATTCGGACATCTTTAGGTTTCAGCACCATAGAGAAACATTGGAAGAATCGAAGCTTGCATCGGTTTGATGGTGTTTATGCTAAAAATGGAAAAACAATGCACAAAGACTGAAGTAGTTTAGTGTAGGTCAAATCACATAAAAGAAGGTCTACATTTCAGTGCGTCTCCATTAGGGATGTCAACCATGATCGATTAGTTGTCGATAAGAGATGTAATGGATTAAAGCTATCGATGGTCGATTAAGCAGTTTAATTTTGGGCTGCATGCGGCTCATGCGCAAAACACATGCGAGCGGCTGTGAGTGACAGTGACGGTATATAAATGCATCAACATTCACTCATAATTACAAATTAAGCTTTTAATGTGATTTAAACTTTAAAAGTACATTAAAATAGAAAATGCACAAAGTTCTTCAACATGGAATGCAATAGAAATGTAGCAACAGTCATTTCCCCAGAAAATTTTCATATTTGAAACAATTAGGTGAAGGTTGCAGGGCTGCGGGACACTGTGGGGGAAGGATTCATTCCTACAACTTGTTAATTCGTTCCTACTACTTATTAATTTGTGGCCACTGTCCAACTTTTATACCATACTTGTCATAATCAGAGTTTATAATCTGTAAATAAATAATTGCTGGATTCAAAACAGCAATTAAAAGGCGCTGTGACCGACACTTGACAATACGTTTTCCCGGAGCATTCAATGATGTCACTAAACGGTGATGCCACAACTAGAGCATCGTTCACAAGTTTCTGCATGGACCTAACTAGCCTAGGGCACAGGTTTTCAAGCCCTGGGACAAAATGGGATGCTTTAAGGAAAATGTATAGCCTATGTAAGTAATAGGCCTAAAATAAAAATAACAATTTGTTTTCATTAAAAAAAAGAAGCGAAATATATCTGACTTCAATAATTAAGCTAACAGATTTAAAACAGAAGTGTGACGCAGCGCTCCATAAACAAGTTCACGAAAGGAAAGGATGATAACGCGCATTCTGTTTGTATGCTTTATTTGGCAAAAGCACAAATCTTGTTTTTATTGTGAGTGTGCAAAAATAAAAGTAAACACTTTTGCGGATTATATCTTACTCCAAAAATTGAGTTTTTTATGTTTCAGTTGTTCGATCGCACCGGCGCCTCGCGCGCACACACCCCACATATTCTAGCAATTCAGACTTAAATCGCAGTCTGTTCATTATCAAAATAAAATACAGTCAACCAAACATATAAAAGGTTACACTGGTCAGTTTAAATAGACCGTAGTATCCACTCTGCTGTTATGCCAAGGACATTTTTGCTCATGTGAAGAGGATGATCTTTTCCATCTATATGCGAATGCATGTAAAGTACAAGCCTGGTTTACATTATAAATAATAGTTTAACATTCAAATACATTGTGAATATGGAAACATTTGGATTTGTGCCGAATGAGACGTGAGTAATAACCTCCAAATACATCTAGACAAACCCGCGCTCGCTCCGTCTCGAATGCACGCAAGCATGCACTGTCACGATCTAATGCACTGTAAATGCCGGATTTTTAAAAACAAATAGGCCTACCGGAACGCAAAAATTTAAAATCTGACATTTTCCGGAACAGGGTCCAGCAGGATCAAATTAAGTACTGGTCATAATACTCACATAAAATGTTTCATGTTAGCAACAGTGTGTTTTGCTGCAGCTGCGCCGATTGAACTGCGCAGCACAGCCACAACCATTTAAAGAGGCGTGTTCAACGGTCTCCGTGTTGGGATAGGAAACAGTCAACAAAGTAAAATGATCTCAAACGTACGGCGCGCTCTTTTCATTTTATCAAATGATCATAATCACATCTATTCATTTTACAATCCTGCTACTAGCATTTTATTCAGACTAAAACCTCTTTAAATCGGGTGAGAAAGTGTTTGTTTTTTTTGAGTGGCTTTTGCACATCCTGTCATGCGTGCTGCGTGCTGCTACAATAGACACATTTTGCTGCATTAAAGTTAACGATTAATCGATTAATTGATCGTTAATTTAAACGACTATCGATCATGGAAATGATCGAAAATTGACATCCCTGGTCTCCATATTAAACTGGATAAATGTAAATTAACAGTGTTTATCCTGAATGTTGTCATCCTCGATCGTGACGGCCGTAACATGAGACTTCTCCCGCTTGCATTGTGATCTGTAAACCCTGCTTCCAAATTAATCGAGTTACCCACCATATTTATTTTAAAATCTTTTATATATCCCTCCATGGTATATTTAATTCCCACTAGAATGGTGGTCCTTCTGTGTCCAAAATTGTTCAAAAACATCTTGTGACAAGGTTTTCACACTGACAGCTGTCATTGTAAGACAATGAGTGAGCATTGTGAGCAACTTCGTTTGTTTGTCCGAGGGAGCAACAGTAACTAAGGGGGGCGGGGCTTACCGATAGGTCAATTCAGATTTAACTGCTTCATATTATCCAAAAGCACACTGAAATGGATTACCCACGAGAACAAGACACAGCTTTAATGAGTCATTTCTCATGTGTCTGATGACATATGGAAAAATTAGCATAGTTAAATGTATTTCATTAGCCACTAACACATGTGCAAAGACGCCACTATTGCATCCCTTCAAAGGAGGTACATGCAAAATTGCCACAACAAAAGCAGAATCCTTCAACTCCAATTAAAGAGGCTTCGTGCAAGATGCTGAGATGGCTTTTTAATTCCTCCCAGCTTGCTACAGCAACAGCAAGAGAGATTTTGACAATTGATTTAACAGAGTTACATAAACTCCAGTAAGCTAAATATTATATTGTTCTTTACCAGCAGGTAAATCAAATCAAATCATGGCCCATTAACACTTAATGTACTAAAAGCTAAATTCAATTATTGGCACAACATAGTACACAAATATTGAGATTCCCATTCACCCATGAGAAACAGTGACCACGGGTCATTTTTATCATTTTTAAGATGGATGGTCGTGTGTTAATGGTCCTGGGTAACCGACCGAGTCACATGACTCTTCAGAAACCATTCTAATATGCCGATTTGGTGATCAAGAAACATTTTTTTATTATGATGTTGAAAACATTATTTTTACGGTCATATTTGGTCAATTTAATGCATCCTTGCTTAATAAAAGTATTAATGTTCAGATTACTGACCCCAAACTTTTGAATGGTATGTTTATGAGTATGTTAAATGAGTAGTATGTACAAATATGCATAAACAGTAGCCAAAAACACCTGGTTGAGCTATATTCAAAAATATATTTACAAAAATAATTATATATATATATAATAAAGCTGAGGTGGGGGGCTTTTCAATTTTAAGTGCTATAGGAACCAAGGAAGTTGTTCCTTAAATTATACTTAGCATCTGAAGTAAATTATTGTCACAGTTGTTGTTAATGCATCATAGATCAAAGAACAGGTCAAAGGTCAAAGACAGCATGATGGATGTAATTTGTCCAAGAATGCAGTCCCACTATACATCTGCATTTCTAAAGAATCAAGATGACAAATTCAGCACATACTGTACACTTAAAGTACGTCAATTCATACGCAGATAGAGATTACTTTATGCTCATGTGCGTGGGAAGTAAACTGGAGAAATTATTCAGAAAACCCTAAGGAAAATGCTGACTAACTGTTATAATTCATAAGCTGTTGTAATCAGTTGAAACCAGACAGAGAGCTGTCAAATCAGAATCCAGTGCACACCTGTCTTCATATACCCAAATGCTGTGTTATCAGGGGACCCCTTCATGCTGACAGGCAAGATCAAAGACAAAGAACAGTGAGCAATGGAAGACCCACATGCATTTCCCGGGAAGGCAATTACTCTTTAGCCCCTTGACTGGGCACTGCTGGGCAGGGAAGCCCCTCTGGGTTATGCCCGACCACACAGACTACTTATGTTGCAGGGTTTGCTATTAAGAGAAGACGGTTGCCTCCATCAGTCAGCCCCCGTCAGCAAGGGCAACTAATATAAGACTTATAAGACTTAAATATAACACTTTTTGATGTTTTACTACCCCCCACTTGATTAAAATTATGAAATCAGCATAACGGAATCACAAAGTCTTTGTGTTAACTGTAGGCAAATGAGGCTTTCTATTGATTCGTCATCTATATCATGAGAAACAATTACAGCGACAAAGTAGTACTGTTGCCTTGAGAAACTGTAATTGGCTAATGGTCTCCCTGTTATTAAACTTAATGCCAACATTAATTTTATTGAAAGTTCCTAACGTCGTGTAGGCAGGCCCAATCATAATACGCAGCCTTTTTTCACACTTTTTGCACTGATTTCAGAAAGGTTAATTTAAATGAAGTTCCAAAAGTAGGTTCAGGAGGAGCTAAATCAAAAAACTGTACCAACCCCAAACCTTTGAACTGTAGTGAACTCTATTCTGTGTGGGTTTTGTTAACACATTTAAGAAATAGTGTTTTCCACTACTTTAGGTTCAGTGATAATTTAAGAAGCAGAAAACTCCTTTCTTTCAAAGGACAGAAGGTTTTAATGATAGATTAGTTCATCGAAATTGATGACACACAGTAGGACAGAAATGTCCAAATGCTTGGATCCATGTTCCACGCTGCTTTTCTCTCAGCACAGCTGGCAACTCAACATGCTCATACAGTGCCCCGTCTGAGGACTGCAGCTCTTCCTTGAGGTCTGTCTTGTGTCAGGCGCCCCTGACGTGATCAAACAGTGTCCTTTTCAAAAGCCTTTCCCCCTATCATTCATACTCCCACTGGAACACAGGCATGACACCCTGTTTATTGCCTCCTCTTTGCACTTTTACAAGATCTGTAACCTGTTTGAGTTTGTCTAAAACCTTTTTCCATTAAGCAAGAGCCAACTCTGTTTCCATTTACCTTCCAACCGTGAGTAATAGCAGCTTGCGTCTTCGATTACAATAACGGTGGGAGTGAAAGTGACTGGGCCGGCCTTGGTGGCCAGTGCATCAATAGTCTTCCTCATCAAACAGGAGTGTTAATCCTAAATGAAATCACAGTGTATAAAGCTCAAGAAAAACATCACCTTCCTTTTGTTTCTTTGTCTCTCACAAATCCAGGTTTTAAAGAGTCATACAAAGTGTGAAAAGCTTGGCCAATCAAATTATAGGACCTGAACTACAGTATCTGTTGCATCACACAAATGATAGTACTCTAAGAAAACTTGATTATGCAATGTGCTGGGAAATTGGTATTTAATGTCAGTACTGATTAAGTAAATTTACACTACTTTACATACTAAAAACTAGGGCTGCACGATAAATCGCATGCGATATTTAATGCGCATCTTATCAGTAAAGCTGGTTCTGTAATCAGCGGTAAATCTCCATCACGTGCATGCTTTCACATTGAGCAGCATTAACTACACAGAGCCGTTGTTCACTGACGAGCTGCGCAAAACCACGTTCATATTCGCACGATTTTTTGCGCAGCTCGTCAGTGAACAACCGCGCTGTGTAGTCTCCAAATTCCCCTTCCGAATTCCAGTGTAAGGAAAGTGTAAGGAAAAATATTAAATCTTAAGTAGAAAAATCTCTAATGTATACGTATATCACATTCTACCTGTCTACCCGGGTCAGTGGCAAACTAGAAGTTGTGTAATCTAACGAAGTAATAATACTTCGTTACAGTACTTAAGTATGTTTTGGGAGTATCTGTACTTTACTTGAGTTTTTATATTTCAGCCAACTTTTACTTTTACTCCACTACATTTCCTAATTAAAATGTATACTTTTACTCCGATACATTTCCCCGAAGCATATTCGTTACGTACTACAAAATAAAGTCAGAAGTCAGAAGAACACGGACTGCAGGAAAGCAGGTTTGACGAATCAGTGGTCTGGCGTTTGCAAGTTAGACTCCTAAAAAACACATTTGCTCATGTGCAAACAAGTGCGCGTACAACTGCAGATGATTAATTTTCCACTCAAGTCGAGTCTGGGGTCTGCAATATACAGCATCGTCTGTGATAATATGGTAAGTGTTGTTGTAATGATATGCGATCTGACATTATCAAGTAGACTAGATCACCAAATCACACACAGAGTGCACACAAGTTGATTTATTAGTCTATTAAAAACTCACAATTCCAGGCATTCTAAAGACGGCAAACATTCTTCTGTATGCTTTTTATATTTATATCATTTAATATAGTTAATCTATATCACACAAAGAGTACTGTTTTTCTGCAGATATCAGCATGAACACATTTAACAATAATTTTATACAAGTTCAGTAAAGCAATAAGTAACTTACATTTTAGACATAATATTGCTTGTTTTTGCACAATTTTGCCAACGGAAATAGTTTCAAACAAGGATCATGCAGCACTGTTTTGTGTCTCTGAGCAATGGTGTTTACTTATTGAATGAATCAGCTTTTTGAACGAATCGGTTGAATAAATGATTCACGCGTACAACTGCAGATGATTAATTTTCCACTCAAGTCGAGTCTGGGGTCTGCAATATACAGCATCGTCTGTGATAATATGGTAAGTGTTGTTGTAATGATATGCGATCTGACATTATCAAGTAGACTAGATCACCAAATCACACACAGAGTGCACACAAGTTGATTTATTAGTCTATTAAAAACTCACAATTCCAGGCATTCTAAAGACGGCAAACATTCTTCTGTATGCTTTTTATATTTATATCATTTAATATAGTTAATCTATATCACACAAAGAGTACTGTTTTTCTGCAGATATCAGCATGAACACATTTAACAATAATTTTATACAAGTTCAGTAAAGCAATAAGTAACTTACATTTTAGACATAATATTGCTTGTTTTTGCACAATTTTGCCAACGGAAATAGTTTCAAACAAGGATCATGCAGCACTGTTTTGTGTCTCTGAGCAATGGTGTTTACTTATTGAATGAATCAGCTTTTTGAATGAATTGGTTGAATCTCAATGACTCACTCATTAACAATCACCTGCTGTCACCTACTGGCGGTTTTAATTTCACGTTTCAACCATTTTTTTCATGTTTAATATGTATATCAGTATTCAACGTTTTATGTTTTAAAAACAAAACATTAGGCCTATTTATGCATCTGTAACTGCAGTTTAAATGGGTCATATAAGTCATATAAGGGGTCATTTAAGTTTTTCCTTTCTCTTTGGAGTGTTACAAGCTCTTGGTGCATAAAGAAGATCTGTAAAGTTGCAAAGATTAAAATCTCAAATCCAAAGAGATATTCTTTAAAAAAGTTAAGAGTCAGCCACACCTACCTAAAACGGCTCGTTCTAACACGCCCCCACATGTCTACGTCACAATGTGGGAAGATTTGCATAACACCGCCCAAATGTTCATGCAAAGAAAGAAGGCGTAACTTTTATTCTCGCTGTAATATTGTTGTTGCCACCGCCACCATGTCGTGAAGGCGCTGTGTTTCGTTGTGAAAGCAAAACTATTTTGTTTGGCCTTCCAAAAGAGGACGATATCCGCTTCGTAATGCCTGGAGCTGATCCGTGCTGGTCGCTGAGGAAACACATCAACTTTGCGCTGTAGATCACCGGATCGGCTTTCACCGCGGACGAAACAAAGTCCAGCCCATGGTCGTCACATGTGGTTGCCGCAAGCCCGCCGGACGCTCCTTTGTCGAATCCGCCGGCCGTGCCATTCTCAAGCCCGCCCGCCTCTGCTCACTCAAGCCGGCCTCCACATACTCTAGTTGGCCGGTCACTCTAGGCCGAGTCTGGGGTCTGCAATATACAGCATCGTCTGTGATAATATGGTAAGTGTTGTTGTAATGATATGCGATCTGACATTATCAAGTAGACTAGATCACCAAATCACACACAGAGTGCACACAAGTTGATTTATTAGTCTATTAAAAACTCACAATTCCAGGCATTCTAAAGACGGCAAACATTCTTCTGTATGCTTTTTATATTTATATCATTTAATATAGTTAATCTATATCACACAAAGAGTACTGTTTTTCTGCAGATATCAGCATGAACACATTTAACAATAATTTTATACAAGTTCAGTAAAGCAATAAGTAACTTACATTTTAGACATAATATTGCTTGTTTTTGCACAATTTTGCCAACGGAAATAGTTTCAAACAAGGATCATGCAGCACTGTTTTGTGTCTCTGAGCAATGGTGTTTACTTATTGAATGAATCAGCTTTTTGAATGAATTGGTTGAATCTCAATGACTCACTCATTAACAATCACCTGCTGTCACCTACTGGCGGTTTTAATTTCACGTTTCAACCATTTTTTTCATGTTTAATATGTATATCAGTATTCAACGTTTTATGTTTTAAAAACAAAACATTAGGCCTATTTATGCATCTGTAACTGCAGTTTAAATGGGTCATATAAGTCATATAAGGGGTCATTTAAGTTTTTCCTTTCTCTTTGGAGTGTTACAAGCTCTTGGTGCATAAAGAAGATCTGTAAAGTTGCAAAGATTAAAATCTCAAATCCAAAGAGATATTCTTTAAAAAAGTTAAGAGTCAGCCACACCTACCTAAAACGGCTCGTTCTAACACGCCCCCACATGTCTACGTCACAATGTGGGAAGATTTGCATAACACCGCCCAAATGTTCATGCAAAGAAAGAAGGCGTAACTTTTATTCTCGCTGTAGTATTGTTGTTGCCACCGCCACCATGTCGTGAAGGCGCTGTGTTTCGTTGTGAAAGCAAAACTATTTTGTTTGGCCTTCCAAAAGAGGACGATATCCGCTTCGTAATGCCTGGAGCTGATCCGTGCTGGTCGCTGAGGAAACACATCAACTTTGCGCTGTAGATCACCGGATCGGCTTTCACCGCGGACGAAACAAAGTCCAGCCCATGGTCGTCACATGTGGTTGCCGCAAGCCCGCCGGACGCTCCTTTGTTGAATCCGCCGGCCGCGCTGTTCTCAAGCCCGCCCGGACTCCGCTCACTCTAGCCCTCTGCTCAATCAAGGCCGTGGTGTGTGACGCTGTTTCGTTGTGAAAGCGAAACTACTTTGTTTGGCCTTCCAAAAGAGGACACAACTAGAAATCAGTGGTTAAGTTGTATTTACAACACTGTTCCAGAACAGTTTAACCCAAATATTCAGATGTGTCCAGCGCATTTTATGGAGGACTGTTTCCTGATCCTGGGAGAGTAGACTACAATGCCGGCTGTTCTGACTCACAGACTGTAAGTAAGTTTTTTATATTTAAAGAATTTGCCACTGACGATTCAAACGCGAGTTTTTTGGGCAGTGTAGAGTAGCACTTCTTGTTTGTCATTTCTCCAATCACAAATGCAGACATGGTTTTATGTTACGCTCCGGCCGGACAGGGCATCACAATATGATAAGGGGCGTAACATTTCTGTCACACGCTTGAGGTATTCGGCCAATCACAACGCACTGGATAGCTAGCCAATCAGTCCTTTATTGCTCTCTGTGTCACAGAGGAGGCATGAGACCATTACAGGTGGGAACTTTTAAATATTTTGTTACAATTTAAAAGCCATCGGTCAACGTGCGGTATAAATCACCCTCAATAACACAGAATTAAATAAATCTGAGCCATCTAAGAACAACATGCAGTTTTCTAAACCATGAAATGGAACACAGTTAGGAAATGTGAATGGGGAACTCAATGAACTTCTACCTCAAACCAGATGAATTCTCAGTCATATAAAGAGGGCTTGACTATGGCATGACGTATACAGATGACTATGGCAGTGTTCACCTACTGTGCAATTTCCTTTTTCAGTCTTAAAGAATGCATGTGATTTCTGAGGGGATAAAGGAAACTGAAAGTGGCTTTAATAATGTAAGTGTTTATGATGGCAGCATAAAGTTCTTGGTGAAACCGGTATTCATGCATATACGGAAAGGATACAGGGAGGTTTGTTTAAGGTAAGAAGAAAAATCCCCTCATTATATTATCAATGTCAAATACGATTATCAGAGAGGGTTATGTTTAGCATTAGCCCAGGCGATAAAAATATTTTGTTGATATTGATACGGAGGTGTGTCACGGAAGCTTTAACCTTGGTGAAATGCGCTCAGTATTGGTTTAGCTTGCTTTGATGCGCTGTAAAAAAAAACATTTGCTGGGTGAGCAGACAACTGTGAGTCATTGATATGGCCACTGAAAATACTTTCCATTTAAAGAACCTGTTGAACAGAAAGTCATCTTAACAAAAGGCTGGTGCGTTATAGTCTCACACGTGGTACAGTATAACACTACATTGGATGCTAGA
This sequence comes from Sinocyclocheilus grahami, assembly GCF_001515645.1. Lineage (NCBI taxonomy): Eukaryota > Metazoa > Chordata > Actinopteri > Cypriniformes > Cyprinidae > Sinocyclocheilus > Sinocyclocheilus grahami. The sequence goes on along the minus strand of NW_015505285.1, from coordinate 3,470,412 downwards.
CCCCAATAGTTGGGGTCCCTTGCTGAAAAAGTCAAAAAATTCTACTGAAAGTAGAATTGTATCATTTGATTATCCAACACACAGAAAACATGCAAGATCATTTCAGATTTTCCAGTATCTAATCAATTCCTAAAAGTAATTGAAACAACTAAAAATCACATTAATCATTAAAACGCCCTATAGTTTGCATTAGACAAATATAGATATAGGTTGTATTACACATAATAGTAAAAGAATCACACTCAATAAATCTTAATAAAATGTCTGTGTTTTTAATTATTTGCTTATAGCTTGCTATTTTAATTAAATGGCTTATTTTTTTTTAATTCTTAAATATTTCTTATAGCAATACATTATCAAGCAACAGTAAGTGTGACATTTAATGACCTCATTCATCACATACAAGCTATTTCATATTTCAACGATATCAAGCTCAAGCTCTAAATGGCATCTTCAGAATTAATGATGAAATTAATCAGGCATTTGTTCATATGGGACATATGCTCCTACTAATCTGACCCTCAAGCATACTGGCACAAGAGACAAATGTGCTAATAATGATAATAATATGCTATTTTCATAGACTCTGTTTATTACAAAGGATATGAGTACATGACGGAAACAGCAGAAGAAGCATATGGTTTGCTCAGGGCACAGATTGTGGTTGTGATTGATTGTTCATTGTCTTCAAACAGTCCCCCATGTCTTCTTTCACACGGCCTTTTGAAACCAATAGTCTCAAAAGATTAAGATTTTCTTTATTAATTTCTTTCTCATAACGAAACCTCTCACCACATTTAACACAGTGTTTCTTCCTTTTATGTGCACACACAATCCGAGTTTGACTTATGCAAATTCCATAATTTCCATAATTATATGAATCAGTGGCTACAAATGCTTAATAAATGTTCTATAGCTCGTCAAAAACTAATAATGATAACAACCAAGTAGCAACTCATGTAAAAGCTACTTCCTTCCTCTGTTGATTTTTTTCCCTACTGATAGCATATTCAAGCATGAGCCCCGTCCAAGTGTGCTGATTCTGTGATGTTTCTGACTAGTGAAGGACAATGCGTCGTTGCAGATGTAACAACTTAACCTCCCTGACCTCAGCTGTCCTCTCAGCACAAATAAAATAACAGCATCCTGTCTCATAGCACCGAGCAGTGCTCCAGTCTTACCATTCAACAGCTCGGCTTCCTCCTTGCACAAACGCTCCTATACCAACATGTCAACAGACGCAACCAATCTGAACATAAAAACTATGTCAGAGTACATGCATTTCCCTTTAAACTGGGGTCATATAAAGAGCATCTCTTTCAGGGAGCTTACAGAAAATCTCTGAAAAGCCATTATCATAAATTTCCCAGTAACAGTAATGGCAAATACACACCCTCTGAGATCTTATTGGTGCGTTTAAAAGACAAACAGCCATGTCTATCAAAGGCCACTGCTAGATAGTAAGTCAATTATCAAACATGTTTTACTACTGTAACTAGAGACATTTTTTAAAATCCAGAATTAATTATTACCATATTTATTTATTTATTTTTATACTGAATATGGCATCAAACATGAGTTGAAAAAAAAAACACTGTAAATACTGCATCAACATTTTGATCATAAGCAGTACATTTAATAACTAAGAGACTAGCATATAAACTATGAAAACACTGTACAGCGGCCATGTCTATCAAAGGCCACTGCTAGATAGTAAGTCAATTATCAAACATATTTTACTACTGTAACTAGAGACATTTTTTAAAATCCAGAATTAATTATTACCATATTTATTTATTTATTTTTATACTGAATATGGCATCAAACATGATGCATCAACATTTTGATCATAAGCAGTACATTTAATAACTAAGAGACTAGCATATAAACTATGAAAACACTGTACAGCCGATTGCAATTTTCTACATCCCTATATTCCTTACATAAAACATTTAGACATGCAAATGCTAACTATTTCAAACACAATGAGGATTCATTCCTCGAAAGAAAAGAAGACCTTTAAAACAAAGTGCATAAATGTCACTTTAAGTAACAGGTGAACTCCAGTTGTGCGCATACATGCTGTAGCCTAATCAATAAAAAGACTAAGAACATTTGTACTTACACAAAAGCATGGTAAACGAATGCCCAGGTTCGCGGTCTCTCCAGGACATTGTAGAGGTAGTTCTGGAGCTTCCTGTAGCGCGCGTTTCTCCGGCCGCTCTGCGCGCTGTAGGTGAGCGGTTTCCCCAGCAAGCTCAGCCGGGCGCCCTGCTTTCTCCTCTGGTTCTCCGAGTCTCCTGCACCTGTTGAGCCAGGCGCCGACAGCAGGCTGTCGACTGTCCTGGCGCTGTTCATCGTCCCACGACCGGCTTCAACATCTTTCATGCCATAGTGCTGCGAGGTCTTCATCCAGAGACCAGTGCCGCCCTCATCGCCGCTGTGGTTGCGGGGCATCGCATAACCAGCGCGAGCTGGAAACGCGCGTCTGGCACCAGCGGTGCGCACATATAAAGAGACTGTACACGAGCTTCACAGTTACCTGTGTAAAAATATTGGGTGCTTTATTGTTCTTCTTCTCTTTTTATCTTTTCTTTAAGGTTATATATAAAAGGATCACCTACTGACAAGTGCAGGCATCCAGCTCATTGGCAGATAAGCTATGAAAGATTTGGTAAAGTTATGAACCTTCAGATGACTCAAGCAATCTGCTCCCGCCGCCGTGAGACTGGAGTTTTGAAGGAGCGTCACCATCTCAGTGAAGGAGATTTGGCGAGGGGAGGGCATCACCCGCGCGCGCTCTCGATTTCTCTCCCTCTCTCTTTCTATGGGCTACTGTAAATCATTGGCTACTGTATTCTAGTTCAGATGTCCTGACTAGATATAATGTAGGACTTAAACGCCTACAATACAAGCAAATTGTGAGTTTTATGAAGCGTGCGCTTCAGCGCGCGAATTAGGCTACTTTCAATTAAACGGGTAATTTTTACGACAGTTTCTGTCAAAAGGCTATACGTTACATTTTGTATAGGCTCATTTTCGAACCGCAATCTGTCGAGGTCAATCTAAAATACCTAAATAGACAACTTTTCATGATATACTTGCTATAAATACAGTAGAAAGATGATAAAGAATGAGTTATGTTTACGCTTGAGCGACCTACTGTTGCTATGGTTACCACCTCCACCTCAAGTGAATTCTACTTACATTTACATTTAGACATTTAGCAGACGCTTTTATCCAAAGCGGCTTTCAAATGAGGAATGTTAGCAATCAAAGTCAACAAAAGAGCACTTGTGTTCTCGAGTTTATTTAGTGCACTAATTGCAATCTAAATGTTCTTTTTATTAGAATCGGAGTGTTAACTACGTTTTTGGGGGTTTGGGGTCCATTGAGATTGATTGAGCAATTGAAATTATATTTTGTCGCTTAAATCGCCCAAGTTAGAATAGCCTACTTGTATTACTTGCGATATATAAATATTTTTTGGCTTATGACCAGTGTTGGGGGTAACTCAACGCGAGTTACGTAATCAGATTACTTTTTTCAAGTAACTAGTAAAGTGACGCATTACTTTTTTAATTTACAAGAAAATATCTGAGTTACTTTTTCAAAAAAGTAACGACAGTTACTTTGTTTTCCCAGTTATTGACTAACAGCTCTCCTGTCCCCATATCGGGAGAAAACGGAAGTGTAGAGGAGTTGTGTGCGCTGTGTGAACATTATGTTACTGTAGTTCCATTTACAAAGCACTGATAGAAGTGTGAAATATAGCTAAAAACCATAACAGCTAAAAAAAAAAAAAAAATTGCCTAAATAAAATTGACTGACGCTATTATTGTTCTAATAATGTGGTTCCATGTAGCTTATATGATTTAGGCCTTCCTATATTAGCATTTTATGCCAAGCTCTCTGCAGTCCTTTATATCACTACTTATAAGAAATCACAATCAGATTAGATTCACTGATTTAACTGTTGTTAAACTGTAAAAATGAAGTCTTGGTTTGGCCATAAGATCTGTGAATTAACAGAGAGTTTACTAAAGCCTCTAAATGTTAAGGCCTCCTCCAATCCATCAGCCTGAAACACATTTCTGCAGAATATGAGTATGGCACGGTGGTGAGGGATAGTGAGAACCCAGACAAACTCTCCAATAACCCCTGTCATAAAAAAACTATGAAGATTATATGGCCATCGGGATCAAGGCAAAGAGAAATGAGTTACTAGACTTAAAATGTAATTCAATAGATTCATTTGAAGAATGGAGCGCAAGATATGCTTTTTACATATTTGCAAGACTGGCCATAAATCAGCTCCGGTTTTAAAAATGTTTGAAATCTTTTCACGGCACTGGTTTCATTTCCCAGGCAGTCTGAAACCAGACAAAACAGACACTTTCCATTTACAGCTGCCTGGCAATGTAACAGCACTGAGTTTATGAATGTACTTACTGAACACGTTTCACAGTCCACCGCTGATCGATTCACCTGCTCACACGAGAACAGATTCCTTGGGCAGATTAATACTTTGTTATAGTCTATTGTTGATTGTTCAACTCTCGTCCAGCCTTCAACTCACAAAATTCCATTCGAAACGGATATCACTAAAAATAATGATAACCAGCAGTTCCGTCAGAAGATTCAGTAACAACTCTGTTTGATTCAGTGAGTCCATTCAGTGTTGGAATCATTTGTTTCACTCATTCAAGAGTAAAATGAGTGAAAATATTTCAGAGCTTCAAAAACATTATTAGGCTATTTATTATTGTCTTGTTTGATTTCCTTATCTGCTGACTGTGTCTTGATTCTTACAACTTAAACAACTTTTTCAGGAAGTTTCTCAAGCAACTTTTCTTGTTTTCATTTAGAGTTTAACTTGATGTATATGCAATCTGAGCATATCACACCAGTCATTGGGTCTTACACTGGCTTCCAGTTATATTTAGGATTGATAAGTACTTTTACTCGTTTATAAATCACTCAATGGCCTAGGACCTAAATACATAGCAGATATGCTCACTGAATATGAACCTAACAGACCACTCAGATCATTAGGATCGAGTCAGTTAGATATATCAAGGGTTCACACAAAACAAGGGGAGTCTGCTTTTAGTTATCATGCCGCCCGCAGTTGGAATCAGCTTCCAGAAGATATCAGATGTGCTAAAACATTAGTCACATTTAAATCTAGACTCAAAACTCATCTGTTGAGCTGTGCATTTATTGAATGAGCACCGTGCGGTGTCCGAACTGTTTGCACTATATTATATGTATAATCATTTTCTATTCTTAACTGTTTTACATTCATTTTAAACATCTTAAATCAATTTTTAAATCATTTTCCGTTTTTAAATTCCTTGTTTTATTGTTGTGATCATTTTTTTTAATTATTATTTTCTTTTCTTTTATGTAAAGCACTTTGTGTATGCCATTGTGTATGAAATGTGCTATATAAATAAACTTGCCTTGCCTTGATGCACTACAATAACTAAAACTAAAATAAAATCTACATAGGCCTACATATTTAGGAAAAATAAACCAATAAAAATAAAAACAACAAAATTACAAAAAAAATACTAAAACTTTAGTAAAATTAACATGAAAATGTAAAATATAAAAATAAAAACTAGGACCTCAATGATAAAATAGCACTGCCTGGAAGCAATTATACGTGTATAATTTTTCTTTCTTTTTTTAACTCTCAAATTGAGTTTTTTTTTCTTTTACAGAAATTTTAATTTGATAAAAGTAGCATACAAATGTTTGAAATGTTGCATAATGCCTACTTTTTCATTATATACACAACCATTGTTTAATCACTGCAAATTATTCCCTTTTATTGCTAAACATGCATACAGCTTAACCATTTTAAAGTAGCAAGTTCTTACAACAAAGTACAAATATGTGGCAGATATTTTATGTCAGTTTAAACCAAATTTGCCCCTGGCTGCTGGAATGTTCCCAATTAGCATCTGAAACTCCACAACAACTTCCTGCACTGATTTTTTCACAGTTAGCTTCCCTTACACTGACATTTCTCAGTAACAAATCATCTTGTAATTTACCGTCTTGTTATTTCTTCCTGTTAAAGCCATTCAGATTCAACCACTTGCACATTGTTGGACCTGAATGATGGTACGGCTTGTGTTGTCCACTTACCAAATTCTCGGCATCAGGTGGGCTGTCTGCAGTACATGGTGGACCAAAATAGGTCTGGTCTCAAAAACACACCTGGTTTCCAGCTGCTGACATTCTTGACCCTTTCTTTATCCAAAAAAAAAACAAAAAAAACATCAGGGGCATTGAGAGTGCCCTGCTCCTTTAGGCCATGGTTGTCTTTGTAATGAAAGTGTGAAAAATGTTACATGAAAAAATTTAATTTAAAAAACAAAAATATTGCCTTGGCAACTAACTGAAATAAATGAGTTTAAATTGAAGAAAAATGACTAAAACTTAACTAAAATTAAAATGGAAACTGAAGTATACAAATGAAAGCTTCAAAATATTAATAAATATATAAATAATATCAAAATACCAGTAGTGAAGTGTATAAATACAGTACATTCATCAAATTCCCTTTCTTACCTTTATTTTTCTTTTGCTGTATTTTATTTCTGATTCTATGAGAGAAAAATGCATTTTATTTATACCTGCTCTTTTGTTATTTGAATGTTTTAAAGCCTTTATTGTTTGCACTTTCATGTCTTCACTTTCTGTCTCTGTCATGTCTATTTATAACCTTTGTGTAAAATCTCAGAAGCCTTTAAAATCTCAGAATATGCACCCTTGAAGGTACTATTCACATTTTGAAGGACGTATGAAATCCTTAAGAAAGGTTTCCACACCAGTGACAGCTTTTGTACCCCTTTTTTCGGATAGCGTACATACATAAACCTGCCTTGCCTCATCACTCTGTTTAACATCATGGTCTGTTTTTGATTTCAGTTTTAAATGTATGATTTGGTTCATGAAAAAAACAGCACTATTCTATTACAACCCAACTAACTGTGCAATGGCATCATGATTTCCTAACATGCCTCTGCTCGATTTGATTTTCAGTGGTGTTGCATCTGTGTAATATTATGGCCTAATAACAATATTGGTTCCTGTTCTGTATTACTGACCAGTGCACCAGCATTACAATAGGAGCAGTGAGTGTTACGCTGAATTAAAATTTGGAGTAACACCAAATCTATCATTACTAATAATAAAAACATAACTTTATTTCTTTAAGACTAAGCATCTTTCTTTATGACCATGTTCCACTAGACTTCAGAATGGCTACTTTTATTGCTCACCTGAACAGACATTAAATTACAATCAGCTATATAATTGAATTAGGCATAAGAACAGCTGCTCACTGGTTATATAAACACACAACAAAGTCTATTGTCACATTTCCAGAAATCTGAAGCACTGATAGAAGTAGTATTTTTAGCAATAGTTAAACAGTGACCTTGCACAACTATAATAAATAAATAAATAAACGAATCAAAATAAGCCCTAAACAAAAGGAAGGGACAGTGTAATGCTATTTGTCTCCACGTGGTGTTGATGCATTGGTGGACAGGACACTAAATTGGTACACCAATTTTCTTCCACACAGTCTTTTATTTGTAAATAATAAAAATGAACTCTTGAATATAAAACATACACATTATTTGAGCCACGTCTGCTGTACAAACAAGAAATGTTGCAGTGAATACTTTCAATTTTGTTTCAGTGGAACACACGAACTGTAAACAATCAGTATTCTGGAATAATACTGACAAAGTAAATAGGTCTGCCGTAACCAGGCATATAAAGTAAACTTCTCATTCAAACGAGGATTCGTGAGCATTTATGGTAACGCAACAGGTCGATAGAGGTCCAAATTTCTCTCGTCAGATTGGGCATCACTAAAATAAAACTTTGGAGGCATCCCTTCTTCCGCTCAGCAGAACCAAGAGACAAGAGCACTGATCCATTAACTTGAATGGGGCCGCTTTGTAAATATAAGTAAACTTCTTTGCAGACTCATATTTACAATATATGCATGTACGAAAGTGATGTTTACTTGATACACTCTGTTTCAATATCGATATATCTCTAAGTCATTGTGATTTTCATAATTATATTCCATATACATATAGCTCTAGTTTTTATACAGATTATCTACCTTAGTTTTAGCCCCACAGTAGTACAGACTACAGTGAACACCAACATCTTCAATAAAATAGGGTCTTGTGTTTGCTCAGTACAGCACTTATTTATCTAGCCAGGGTTAAAAAAAGAAAGAAAAGGAAATCAAACGATTCAAAAATTCTTATAGACATTCAGCCCCAAAATAAGGCCTGTGTGTATGGCTGAACCCGGCCAAATGCCCACACATGGAATGAATGGCTTCGTTTTATTTGATAATCTATTTATATCAAGTACAAGCAAACTGTACAAGTACATGCGACATACAAGCTGGCCTACAGTTTGTGGAACTAACACACTTATTGTAGTCTCTTTTTTTCTCATCTGTCTTGTTTTACAAAATGTGCATGCAACTTGGAACAGTTCCAGATTCATGCTGTTCCCCTCGTTGGTGGCGTCTGTTCCCCTTGTTGGAACGTCTCACTGTCACATTCAAAATGCTCAGGGGGGGATCTGTGAAATTGGTTTTATAATCAACTAAACTGATGACAAACTGCTAAAAATAGGAAGCTTCCGATTTTGGCCTCTTTTTTGCATTACTTTTAATCCCCAAAAGCTTGAACTTTTTCTCTTTTTTGTTCAAAAATCAAGCATTTGTGCTTGCATTAAAATAATGCAAACTCTAGTCGGGTAGAAATTCTAATATCGGTACGTACAGGTCCTTTACCAAACGGAATAGGATTAAAAGTGCTTGGAAATGCCTGTAAGATATGATTCGTGATCGCGTGAAACCTGGAAATCGAATGTGTTAGTGAGCTAATGTTTCCTGTTAAATGATAGTGGCAGCTTCTTACAGTCCTGATGAATCGAATACAAGTGGTTTTGTGTCTTCCGTGAAGCTCGTATGACACAAATGTCAGAAAACATCAAGCATGTTTTCACATTCTACAAAGTGTGCCTATTTACCAAATCAACATTAACGTGAAAAGGCAAAGCAGTCGGTGGCGACTGCTGTAAACAGACTTAAAAGGTTCTCAGGCGTCTCCCTGCCTTCTTACATGCAAACGCACACTCTCGCGCACACACACACACATGCCACAGTCACACAATCTGAGTCTGAGTTCGTGCCAGACCGGCACACGCCGGGGCCTCGGATGCAGCATCCGTGATGCAGAGAGGAAACTCTCTGAGAAGACTAAATCTTGACCTTTAACCCTGGACCTCTGGTCTTTCAGCAGAGGGACTTCCTGAAAGTGCAATATAGAGGAGGGGCAGTGCTGTCCTCTCACTCTCACCAACACGTGAGAAAATAAATGTGCTGACTGACCAGAGCAATCTAGGCTACCGGCGCCACTGTAGGCTCCGCTTCCTGTCAGACGAAGCAGGATCGCGTTTCGGCTGCCTCTCCCTTCCTTCTCTTTTTTATTTGGGTCGAATCGTCATCTCAGCCACAGAACATGCAGTAAAGGAGCAGAGTGGATCAAAGGAAATCTCTACAACCCAAAGATCAAAAGTAAAAGAGAGAAGTGATTGTCAGGCTTCAGCAAAGCTTTGATCATGATTCTGTCCATCTGTCTCTTTATCTGCCGCTCTGGTTCTGATTGGTCCACTGGGTCATGCGTTTCCCATCCGTTCACTAGGACCTGATGCCTGGCGGCCCTGAAGAGTCCAGCGAGGTCTGGGAAGCACGACGAGTGAGAGGAGCTAATGTCGGGTCGACCAGTGATGAAGGGGGAAAAAGTCTGTACCAACCGATCACTGTGCTAGAAAGATCCAGCTCCTCTAAAAGAATCTGGGCGACTCCCATGAAACATTTGTGGTCCATGCGGCCGTAATCTCCCCAGACTATTACCTGAAGACACATTCGGTGGTCAGTACGCACAAATGTTGGACTTTGGAGGCATATCGGAAACAAACAAATGAAATTCGCTTCCTACCTGGAGAACTTTACCCTGCGGACTTTCCTCAAACAGCAGCGATTGCTGATACAAGGGATCAAGCGTTTTCCGTGCAATCTTGGTTTTCTTTTTGGCTTTGCACGCTCCTTTTTCCAGCAAATAGACCTTGACATAGGGAGCTGTGAAGAGCAGACGTAGTGCTCAACTAGGGTTGTTCAGGCAGTTATAGTGCCTGGTGGTGGTATGTCATATTTACAATTAGTACAATGTATTAATGACCAAATATTTGGGATGTAATCACTCCATTAAAAAACTTTAAATCACATTTCTTTTAGTCCAAGCACTATAAAAACTGCAAATACACTACTGTTCAAAAGTTGGTTTTCCTTTTTTTTTTTTTTAAGAAGTCTCTCATACTGACCAAGGCTGCATTTATTTGATCAAAAATATAGTAAAATAGTAATATTGTCAAATATTATTACAATTTTAAATAACTGTTTCTATTTCAATATATATTTATATTATAGTTTGGTAACACTTTACTTGAAGGGGTGTGCATAAGACTGACATGACACCTTCATAATCATGACAGGTTTTCATAATCATCAGGTTTTATGCATGTTTATGACAACTGTCATTAAGTGTCATTCGCTCAGTTATGTAATTTTTAATGCAAATATGACAATTATTTGACCTAACCCTAACCTAACCCTACCCCTAACCATAGCCCATAACAAAGACATCTCAAACAATGTCATCTTTGCATTAAAAATTACATAACTGAGCGAATGACACTTAATGACAGTTGTCATAAACATGCATAAAAAACCTTCATATTCATGACATTTGTCATGTCATGATTATGTAGGTGTCATGTCATGATTATGAAGGTGTCATGTCAGTCTTATGCACACCCCTTCAAGTAAAGTGTAACCTATAGTTTTCAATTTCACATGATGTAAATGTATTTACAGTCACTTTTGATCAATGCGTCCTTGCTGTATAAAAGTATTAATTCTATATATTTTAAAATCTTACTGACCATTTATGAATGGCCATAAATGGTGGCATGCTTACATTAAAAAAAAATTCAGTGCACTTAAAAGTGATTAATTTACTTATTACTCATACAAATAACAGTGTTTACATAATGAATGGAAGACATATAAAGAATCCTTGATCTATATTGACTATTATGCACTGCTAATGAAAATTACTGTATGTATTGTTGGCACACTCTCACCCGGCAGCGATTTGGAACCTGGTTTAGGTGTAAGACCACGGGCCCTGATAACTTCCACTTCCAGCTGCCCTTTCTTGTCCATCAGTCCAATCTGAACATCTCCTACAAAACAAAAAACAAAGTGTTTTAAAGTTTTCCATGCCATCAAATTCAACGGAGATAGACTTTAGTCAGTATATATATGAAGATGTTTACTTACCCATAGCAGGCGTGGCAAGTGTTTGTCTACCCACCAGCTGAGCAGGGCCAAGACCATCTAGGAAGTCACTGAACTGGCTGTCGGCCCCTAACCTCATCCCTGAGAAGATCAGACTGAGACATACACAGGTTATCAGATAGACAAATGAATGGATAGATATCAACTGTAAGGCAGCAATTCAAATACAAGTTACGGTAAATTTCTTGCTATCTTCAGCCGTTCTTAAATACTTTTTTGTCATAAATCAATAGAAATTTAAAAAATTAATCTTTGTACAGTAGATACCAACATATGAAAACAAACAAGACCCTATAAAACAATTAGTTTATTTGGATGAAATCTAAGTAGGCTTATTCCAGAATGAGCCTACTGCCCTCATATAGAGTTCAAAAGCTTGTGAAATGCAGCCCGTCTCCTCCAGCAGCAGACTTGCGCTGTGTATGGCATGTAAACCCTGTCCTGCGTTAAGGCCCCTCTTAATACACTCAAAAATTCCTTTGAGACCAGCGCAATTTCCATGACCTAACTCCAGCAGGAATGTCTGAGGGACGTGCCAGCCCGTGTCGTGCTACCATATAAACAGCCTCGTGTGATTTTTAGATTATTTCAAACACGTTCACGTGAAATAAGCCTTAAATCACGGTCACACTCTGTGAAGTGGCACGGCGACCAAACGCTGCTCTGAAGCCACAAAGGGAAGCGCAGCTGCTGTTCTCTATGCAGCTACAGACCCTGCCAAGACCCCTCTCTGAAGATGGTGGATATTTTAATTATTATAGGGGAGTACCGCTTGCCATCTGGCTCCAAAAATGGAGCTGAGAAAGTAGTGGACACAGCATTACAGTAGCTCTGTAAATCAGAATGTTTCTATTAGCTTATCCTTATGGTTTTTCCAAATAAATCTAGAAGAGAAGCTCATATGAACATGACACACAGCCTGCTGAGAGACCACTTATGTATTAGTGATGGGTTTGCAGCGAATGCATAAAAACACCAAAGACAAGACATTTTAAAGGGGTCATATGATGCGATTTCAATTATTCCTTTCTCTTTGAAGTGTTACAAGCTCTTGGTGCATAAAGAAGATCTGTAAAGTTGCAAAGACTAAAGTCTCAGTCTTTTCTTTTTCTTCTCTTCTTTATAAAAGTTAAGAGTCAACCACGCCTACCTAAAGCGGCTCGTTCTAACACGCCCCCACACATCTACGTCACGATGTGGAAAGATTTGCATAACACCGCTCAAATGTTCACGCAAAGAAAGAAAGTGTAACTTTTATTCTCGCTGTAGTATTGTTGCTGCCGCCATGTCGTGAAGACGCGTGTGTGTTTCGTTGTGAAAGCGAAACTACTTTGTTTGGTCTTCCAAAAGAGGACGATATCTGCTTCGTCATGCCTGGAGCTGATCCGTGCTGGTCGCTGAGGAAATACATCAACTTCGCGCTGTGGATCGTCGGATCGGCTTTCACTGTACGGATGAAACGGAGTCCAGCCCGGGGTCGTCACATGTAGTTGCCGCAAGCCCGCCGGCCGCGCCATTCTCAAGCCCGCCTGCCACTTGAGAACAGTATAAGTCATTATAATCCGTAATTATGTGCCCACTGGATGCAACAAATGCCTCGTTTATAATGGGTTTTAATGTTGTCGTCTCGTTGCTCCAGCCGGGACACGCCATCACAGTATGGTAGGGGCGTAACATTTCCGTCACACGCTTGAGGTATTCGGCCAATCACAACGCACTAGATAGCTGGCCAATCAAAGCACACCTCGCTTTTCAGACCGATGAGCTTTGTTTTCAGAAAGGCAGGGCATAGAGGAGAAACAATAATGTACAGTATGTGGTGCGCGTGGCGAAACACGCACGCCAACTGTCATTGGCTTGTTTAGTTAACACTCGAAGGTGATTGGGCTCTCGGGCGAGATCCCAATTCGTCAGTCACTGACGTAACGTTGAACGTGACTGACTGAATGGGAACAATAATGTACAGTATGTGGAAAATAATGTGTTTTTTGAACCTTAAACCGCATAAACACATTTCATTACACCAAATACACCAAATAACGTTATTTTTAGCAACATCATATGACCCCTTTAAAGAAGTGTGAGCTGGGAAGCAGGTCAGCTTCGGGTAAAATAGCAGAAATTAGGACGGGTTACATTATACAACATAATACACACAGTATGCTACCATTCAACATTTTTGGAAACCGTGATCATTTTTAAGGATCCTTTGATGAAAACAACATTTATTTGAAATATAAATCTTTTGTAACATACTGTCACTTTTAATAAACTTTAAAATGTATGCAAAATTGTGAAGAAAACAAACAGATATATAAATCTGTGGTTTAGAACTGCAAAGTTGTGTATACGCAAAAAAGGGCTCTAGATACTAACTTGCCCTCAGAGCTGTAACTGTTCATGCTGCCGTCAGTGGACTCTCGACTGGCTTGGCGAGCCATGACATTGCGGGGATACTCCACTGCCATTCCCGTCTCCTGACTGCGCTGGATCTGACTGGATCCCTTTGCTTTCTTGTTGGCTGCTTCTGTGGATAGAAGAAAAACAGTTTTACAATACAATTTTAATGATTAATAGATAAGTACAATGATAATATAAAGAAGGATTCTTTTGAATTATTGCAGGTCTAAAACAAAAAAATAAAAATAAAAGAACATAGCTGCTTTGATTTTTGCAAGGTTTTACAAACCCGATTCCAAAAAAGTTGGGACACTGTACAAATTGTGAGTAAAAAAGGAATGGAATAATTTACGAATCTCATAAACTTATATTTTATTCACAATAGAATATAGATAACATATCAAATGTTGAAAGTGAGACATTTTGAAATGTCATGTCAAATATTGGCTCATTTTGGATTTCATCAGAGCTACACATTCCAAAAAAGTTGGGACAGGTGTGTGTGTGCCCAGGTGTTTAAGTTTGTGTACTATTCTTACAACTGGAAAGTTCTTCACTCAGGAGAAAATATTGCGATCTAATCCGAAGCTCTTCACTCCTGGTGAGTGTAACATCTCCTGCTGGATGTCATGGGGCACCATCTGTACCATTTATGGCCTTTTGATGGATTACAGATGTTTTGAAAATGTCAACCACTGAGGTGGCTCACAGAGGTGCTGTCATCCCAGTTGTTTGAGTAAAAAAATGTAGCAGAGAGATTTATCTCTTCACTCATTGCGTTCACTTTCATCAAATCACCATCAGTGGCTTATTCTGACAGAATTTACAGACAAAAAAAATGTCCAAGGATTGTCATTAACAGACTTGCATGCCTTTGATATTATTTGAGGAAACTCAGAGCAGAAAATAACTGAAGATGCTAATGCTAAACAGCCGCACTAATCTACGGAATACAATACAAGATCATCTGTGTGTTGAGGTTCAGCTCGTGTCCAAACCACATGCTCTGTGGCAATCCACAAGATAAGAGAACAGAATTTGGCGGTTATTGCGAAATAAATTAAATGCATAATATGAACACTGGGTATCGCTATCATATGCAGTCAATGTCACCGTCATCATTAGTCATTCCACTATTTAAATAATAAATGTCATCTTTGGCCTGTATCACTGTTAAGATTTTTTTTGACAAAACAGTGTTGACTATTAAAAATAATAATAGTTTAATGGATAATGTTTTAATACAGTTAGTAATCCAGGTACAATTTTGTATAAAGGTTAAATTTGTTAACATCAATTAATGCATTATTAGGTCAAATGAACAATCAACTAACAATAACAACAATTTTTACAGCATTTATTAATCTAGGTTACTACTGTTCACCAATTTCAGGGTAAGACAGCATTCAAATAAATCCTGAAAAGAATCTATTTATTGAAGAATCCTCAAATATGTCAACAAAAATAATATTTGTATTTTATATATTTAAAAAATCATTTTTAATCCATTAAGAATATTAAGCAGCACAAACATTTTTAATATTGATAACAAAAAATGTTTCTTGAGCACCAACTCAGCATATTAGAATGA
The DNA here is from genome assembly GCF_001515645.1 of Sinocyclocheilus grahami. Taxonomy (NCBI): domain Eukaryota; kingdom Metazoa; phylum Chordata; class Actinopteri; order Cypriniformes; family Cyprinidae; genus Sinocyclocheilus; species Sinocyclocheilus grahami. The sequence continues at coordinate 3,454,942 of NW_015505285.1, read as the reverse complement.
TTTCTGAAGGATCGTGTAATGGCTGCTGAAAATTCAGATTTGCCATTTAAAACATTAGTTTTTACTGTATTTTAATTAAATAAATGTAGTATACTTTTGAATGGTAGTGTAAATATACTGTTAATTCATGTTTATGCAATATATTAACCTTGCCATTAAAGCTGGTTCTGTAATCAGCGGTAAATCTCCATCACGTGCGTGCTTTCACATGGAGCAGCATTTACTACACAGAGCCGTTGTTCACTGACAAGCTGCGCAAAACCACCATCATATTTTGCGTATGTTTTGCGCGGCTTGTCAGTGAACAACGGCTCTGTGATTTATCATCTGATGGGCCTTTTAAGATATTATCCAGGTGCTTGGCAGACAGCAGTGCCAAAAAAAACTTCTTTTGCCATCCTTTTTGAATTTGTTTCTTTTTTCAGCAGTCCATTTATTAAACTATAAACAGACAGTGCTTAAAATATGAGTTTTTCGAGGATATCAGATCCAACTTCAAAGGCATTTATCTACAGTACATTACATCTGATAGGAATTCAGGGTTGATCTGCACCTGACACAATGAACTTCTGCCAGTGCTAACATGCTGCCATTCATATTTCCAGCCTGAGGTTTCAGCTTCCACACTTTAACACACACTGAAGACACATGCTACTTTATGAAGTGAAACAGGGTAGAGAGACCTGATGCGTAGATCCACTAGACAAGGATGACCCCGGAAAAAGAGGAAACACTGATAAGAGATAGCAATCCAAGTAAAGCAGGAAGACTAAAAAAAACATCCAACAGTCTTGGCAAATGGTCTGAACTAATGGAAAGGACCGTTTTAAAGAAATTGCTTATTATAACTTGTCAGTCTCCATTTTGGTGACGATTCCCTTCTGCTTTTGGCCTGGATGACACTAATGTAATTTCATTAAATATCTTTTATTGTTACTAAAGCATTTTTGGCCATAATAATTACTGATTTTAGCTTCTAGACCAGTAGAGGGCACCTCAGGCTACACTAACTGAGCCAATGAAACTCGGCATCCTGTATCTCTTCTCTGGTGTTTAAAAGAGTATAAAAGTTACACTTAAAACATAATTTTTTAAAGGTTTATCCTTGCCACTGTAGGATTAGGAAACGATGCGACTTTAGCAGACAGTAATATCTAAACAATGAGTTTTAATGGGACAGAAGGCCTCGTCAAAGGCCCCAAATGATATGTGAAGCAGCGAGCAGCATGTCTTGGATTCAAATACTTTATTTTATTAGGTACAATACTTGATATATATAATCGTCCAAGCTATATGCCATTGTTGCATAGAAATCTGAGCTTTTAACTGAAAAAACACCAAGGAATTGACAAGGTGCGAGTATATGATCGGCTGGAAGTGTCTGACCTGTCTGACTGAGCTGAGAGGTGCTCCTGCTGCGGCGGGAGGGAATACCCACGATGGCGACTACACGTGCGCTAAGGCTCGATCTGCGCTTTTTCCCTCCTGCTCCCAGTGTTCCCAGAGCGGTGTCTGACTGACTGCCATCCGTACGCTCCAGAGTGTAGATTTCCCCACTAACGCTCGTGCTCTTCAGCATGCTGCGGCTGGATGGATGAATATGACGGCTGGTGTGGGGAGAAAAATAGCGAAGACTCTTAGTAACCCAAATGACAAATGGAAAATTACTATTCTGACGTTAATACGACCCTCTGCATTTGATTACTGTGTGCGCTCTTTCTGCTTTTTTTCACTTCCCTCAACATGAGTTTACCAAAAATCATAAAAATCTGAGAATGACGCTATCATGGAAAAGACTGAGACTGAGAATCATTTAAAGGGATAATGGAAAACAGATTTTGTCTTTGCTATTTTGATTAAAAAAGTGTTTGATTTACAATGTACACTACTGTTCAAAAGTTTAGGGTTGTTGTGTTTTTTTTAAATACAGCAAAAACATAACTAGTCATACATTTTTACAATTTAAAACAGAATTTGTTTGAAACAAGTTTTTAAAGTATTACAAAAAAATATAAAATCTTTTTTCATTAATTTATGCATCCTTGCAGAAATATATTAATTTCTTTAAAAAACTAAAATCTTACTAACCCCAAACCTTTTAACAGAAGTGTAATACTCCATGTTTACAACACAAATGTATGGAAAGTAACCATTATGTTTACATTAACTATTGATCAGCACGTTTATAAGAAAACATTTATTCAGTACTACAGCAAAAATGAGAGAAAGAAGGTGGAAAATGATTGTCTAAAACTAATTTGCAACTGTTTGTGCAAGAAAACAATTATAAGTGGACTTCAAGGGGGAAAATGCTGTAAATATGTTGAAAATGGCCTCTTTATTGTAGAAATAGAGGCACTATAAAGATACATCTGTGGTTTTATAAGTCTCTTGATTATATCTATTGTTATTGACCCTTATTACCACTAATATGCACTCCATAGAACATTCTTAACAGAAGTACAAGGAATTTTTTAACAGATTTTTACCCATGTTAAATAAAGCCCCAACATAGAGGTAATAAAACTAAAAAGTGACAATCAATATATTATTACAATTCACAAATCTAATCCAACAGTCCAGAGTGATGCTACACCATGCATCTCACCTAAATTGACCCCTGGGTCGTTCTGATTGAATGGACATGTAGCTGGTGCTACTGATCCGCGAGGCACTGCTGGCACGAGAGATGGCTGACACGTCACTGACATCACTGTCTGAGGACTTATGGGACACATTGTCACAGCTCTGTCGCTGCTCCTTATAAAGCTAGTGGAATGAAATGCACAAAAAAATTAATGCATACATAATTTGAACTAAAAACAAATGAGCATTCTAGATTCGAAAAACTGTTTGAATGAGTTTGGATGGGATAATACTCTACCGTTCAAAAGGTTTTCGGTCAGTGCAATTTTATAGGTTACTTTTTTACCAATACTTTAATTCAGCAAGGATGCATTAAATTGATCAAAAGTGACCGTAAAGACATTTATGTTACAAAAGAATTATATGTCAAATAAATGCTGTTCTTCTGAACTTTATATTCATCAAAGAATCCTGAAAAAAATGTATCATGGTTTCCACCAAAATAGGCAGCACAACTGTTTCATGAGCACCAAATAAGCATATCAGAATGATTTCTGAAGGATCATGTGACACTGAAGACTGGAGTAATAGCTGCAGAAAATTCAGATTTGCCATCACAGGAATAAATTACATTCTAAAATATATTAAAATTAGAAGATTTTAATTATTTAAAATTGTAATATTAAAACAAAATGTATTGTTACTGTATTCTTGATCAAATAAATGCAGCCTTGTTGAGCTTACAACACTCCTCTCTCTCTCAAAAAAAATCATACTGACCCCAAAACTTTTGAATGGTAGTGTATATGAATTCTAATCTGAGAGAGAACAAACGGCACTCACCTCTCTTTTATTCTTGAGCATCCTCTCCAGATCGTGGCTGGTACTGGAGGGAGCTGGTGTTCGGAAGGTACGTACTTTCATTTGCCGAGTTCGCTCCTCTGAAGCAAGAGCTAATACATACAATGATATACAACAATATGATGCTCATCATTTCACATTTTGCATATTTACTCAAAGAACATTTGGAAAAGTAACCAGTACAAGTCAGCAGACAATGACTGTACCTTGCTCTACACTGCTGCTTTTGGCGGGGACTTGGGGAAGCTGCCTGACCTTGCGTGTCGAAGAAGGGGCTGCTGTTGATGAGGAAAATGCGGGGCTGGAGTGTGGCTGCACCCTGACAAAATGAGAGAGAGAGAGAGAGAGAGAGAGAGAGAGAGAGAGAGAGAGAGAAAAAAAAAGAGTGATGGAAACTTTATCTTATGATTTTATCTAGTACAAAGGCCATCAATATCGTAAACCAGTGTGAACCAAAGTGCAAACTACTGTTTGAACAAACAGCATCAAGAAGTACTACACATTTTCACTAAAAGACCACCATATCTTAATCGGACCCATGTCTGCATACTCGGGGTACATTATTAATCACATCAGATATGTATTATTGCTAAGAGCCATTAGGAAAGCAAAACAAGTACAAGAGTGGCAGGTGTGAAACCAGTGAACAAAATAGCATTAAACTGTGAAAGAGCGGTAAACACAGAAAGCTGTGGGTAGGTGATGAGGACGGGTGGATTGTCAGTATGAAAAGCAGCAACCACACAAAACATCTGAGAGAAAAGAGCAAAAGCAGCAGAGATTATAGCAATGACAAGCCTTTTTGTGTAGGATGGGTTAGGCACAGCAAGGCTTCTCAGCCCAGATCAGGGTCGGCACCTTTCCATTTGGGGTGAGCCTGGGGTTGACCACCTCACCGGTCACCTTACCCAATGGAGGCAACGATACCTTCTTCCTGCGCAAGCCCTTTAGAATGGAGGTTGGCTGAATGCTGCAGGCCAGTGCGAATAGCAACATACAAGACAGAATAAAGGAACAAAGGAAAAATAAAATAAATGTGATAAACCGAAGGGGAAAAAATGGAGAAAAAGCCAACAAAGTATTTGCAAAAATAGACAGAGAAATAAAATGTGAATGTGTGAAGAAACAAATATGTTTGTGGATGAAGCCAGTGCAGCATTTCCCTGTAAAAGTTCAATAACCCATTTAAAAATATATACAGTACACAGTGTATTATACAGTATAATATACTAAAACTATATAGTATACACTCTTAAAAATAAAGGTGCTTTAAAAGGTTCTTCAAGCGATGCCATAAAAGAGCCATTTTTGGTTCCACAAAGAACCATTCAGTCAAAGGCTCTTTAAAGAACCATCTCTTTCTTACCTTTTTATAATCTGAAGAACCTTCTTTCGCCAACAAAGAACCTTTTGTGAAACAGAAAGGTTCTTCAGATGTTAAAGGTTCTTTATGGAACCATTTAGACAAAAAGGTTTTTCTATGGCATCGTGAAGCACCTTTATTTTTAAGAGTGTATAACAAGGTCCAAATGTAATATTTGCCATAACTTCTAATAATGGGTGATTTGAGAAAATGTACTGGCCATAAATTTTCTTCCCAGCCATTAATTATTTTTATTTAAAAATATATTTTTCTATATTTCCTATTTTTCTATAGGTCTTTTTGTTATTTATGATGAATTAGTCTCCATCACTGAGCAAAAAAACATTTATTAAAACAAATTACGAGAAACTGGTGATTAACTATTTTATTAAACCAATGTATTTACTCATGAAAGTACATTTTTACTTACACTTGGAGCTTTGGCAATGTTTTCATGTTGGGCCCATTTATAAAATATAGAAATGGTCAGGAACAACTGAACAAAAATGTTTCATAATTTAATAAAAACACTATACAAATCCAATCTAGAAGCTTTATCCAGAGTGAAACAAGTGTGATTTGTGTCTAAAACGGGTACTGTATGGACACACAGGACTTAGGGTACAATCAACAGGCAATGCAAATGTGACGTGAAATTACATGGTTTGATAAGTCTTACCGCTCGCTGTCAGATATTTTCTTTCCAAGTTTCTGACAGCTAGGCTTGTCCAGAGTTCTCGACTGCCTGCAACATGGAAATGATCGAGGCGAGACAAAAAAATAAAAGAATGAGGAGTGGATTCACTAAGGACTGGATGGACATTAAATGAAACTCCTGTCTAATAAAATGCCACGATGGAGTTGGACATGTTACTGGTATATGTGCACTAGAGCTCTTCCTGTGTGTGTGTACCTCTGTGCGTCTGGCTTTGCACTGAGGTGGTGTACTGTCTCCTGAGCGGGGAACATAGCCTCCAAAACCCAGCTGATTCATAAGATCAGGTCAAACACATATGAGTGGCATGGACACATAGACACACAATGACACAGTATGGGCTGATGTTAATGAAACATAATTTCATTACACTTTGGTTAAGTGGCTAAAATATACAATAACATGTACAGTAATTAAGACATATACGAGACAAACTGTGCATGATATGGAACACAGACACTTGACTCTTATGCGTCAGGGGTCACACATATGACATATGTGACGTTCATACCCGAAACCTCTGAAATCATTACAATTTCAGTTGAATACGGAGAAAAATAAGTGAAGACACATGCAGTGCCCCAAAAACGTATTTGGACACTTAAAACGTCTGAATATCACAGCATTTGCATCTGCAAACCAATCATTTTACTGATCTGTGTGAAATGTTTTGCCTGAAAAGTGTGCTTGTGGTATTATAACTTCAAATTATATCTCAGTTGGTTTGATATTTTGTTATACAATGCAAAGATATTCATACATTTTTAAGTGTTAACATATTTTTGGGGCCACTGTTAAGTGAGAGACTGTATCTAAACGACAAAAACTGTTGGATAAATCTGTGAAAGCTTTAGAAGATAGTATCAACAGAATAAAGAAGTTTAGATAAAAAGGACTAAAATACAACCTCATGAAACCCAGAGTAACACAACACACTACAGATCACAGCACAAAAGCCACAAGTCACCACATTTTTAAATCTACAAAACACACTAGCGATCAGATTGTAGAGCATTAAAATTATGGGGTCGGGTCACAGCAAGCTATGGGTCAGAAGCTACAGAAGGCTGGATGGTTAGCTACATCCACTATCTAGTCCCATGGCAGAGGGGGGACGGACAGGTTAGAAGAGCAGAGAGGTTTAGCAATAGGACTGGAGGACAGGAGGGATACCTGTCGTCTTCTGGGGAGGCATGCTGAATTAGGATACTGTATCTAAACGACAAAAACTGTTGGATAAATCTGTGAAAGCTTTAGAAGATAGTATCAACAGAATAAAGAAGTTTAGATAAAAAGGACTAAAATACAACCTCATGAAATCCAGAGTAACACAACACACTACAGATCACAGCACAAAAGCCACAAGTCACCACATTTTTAAAGCTACTAAGCTGCTGAAAATCTACAAAACACACTAGCGATCAGATTGTAGAGCATTAAAATTATGGGGTCGGGTCACAGCAAGCTATGGGTCAGAAGCTACAGAAGGCTGGATGGTTAGCTACATCCACTATCTAGTCCCATGGCAGAGGGGGGACGGACAGGTTAGAAGAGCAGAGAGGTTTAGCAATAGGACTGGAGGACAGGAGGGATACCTGTCGTCTTCTGGGGAGGCATGCTGAATTAGGATCCTGGGGCTCGTGGGTCTGGTACGGGGCAGAGACTGGGTGCTCCTGTGTGAGTGTGTGCGTGTGTGATCCACAAACACCCAAAGAGTTGAAAGTGGAGATGGAAGAAACATGGGAAGTCAATACAGAGACTGTGACAACGGTCATGTCAAACATATAAGAAGATGCACAGATTCAGGGGACTCATTTTTGACACTTCTCCAGCTACAGTGGTTGGATATATGCTCCCTATCAAAGACGCAAAAAAGAACTGTCAGGCCATAAGAGTCATTGCATGCTAACAGAGCAGTGCAAAGTGGGTGACCTAATGGTAGTATGTTACTTTGACATTAACATTAACGTAGACACACTGGGTTTTATTTACTAATACTTGCATATACTGCAAGTGTTCTTATTTTACAGTATGTCCTCAGAAAAGGTTACCACGCTAAATTTGACAAATTTACTAAAAGCTAATGAATCTGCTTGCAGTTAGTGATTAGCATAATTACAATAATTCTTCTTCCACACAATCTCACAAACCTTTTTAGAACATGGCAAAATAAATAAGTCAAGTCACCATTATTTATGTTGTTTTTGTCACCATATTATGTTGTTCTTATCAACTTTCTATTTATCAAAGGATCCTTAAAAAAAGTATCTCAGTTCTTACAAAAATATTAAGCAGCTCAACTGTTTCCAACATTGATCATTAAAAGAATCAGCATAGGATCTGAAGGATCGTGTGATACTGAAGACTGGAGTAGTGATGCTGAAAATTCAGCTTTGCCATCACAAGAATAAATTACCATTTAAAATATATTTAAATAGAAAACAGTTATTTTAAATTGTAATATTTTTAATTAAATAAATGCAGCTTTTGTGAGCTTAAGATATTTAAAAACATAAAAAATCTTAACGACCCCAGCCTTTTTAAATGTATAAAATGTATTTATATAAACATTTAGGTAACACTTTCGTATAGGGACCAATTCTCACTATTAACTAATTGGTTATTAGCATGCTTCTTATTAACATATTGGCTGTTTATTAGTACATATAAAGCACATATTCTGCATGACCATATTCTACATCCTTAATACTACCCAATACCTAAACTTAACAACTACCTTACTAACTATTAATATTCAGCAAATTAGGAGTTTATTGAGGCAAAATTTGTGGTTAATGGTTTGTTAATTGCGTGAATCAGACTTTAAAATAAAGTGTGACCAAAATTTTACTTAGCTAATATAATGACTCTAATGCAACTAGGATTTGTATGTGGTTTTAGTTTGTTAAAAAATTTATCCTAAATACAAATTTAAAAAAACTTTCCAAAAAAATGAAGATTTCTGTCTTTGCACACAGCTTTTAAGCAAAACAATATGTGTGTATATGCACATTAGTGAATAAGACCCAGTGATTGTTGTGTTTAAAGGGCATCACAAAGGAACATTCTAAGAGTGTCCTTTAATGTATGTGAATGATATTAATGACAAATTCACAAAACTGAAATAATCCAATTCAAAATAAAGAGTGTACCTGTCTCGTTCAGGTGAATTGGAATTAGAACCTGGTCTCAGACAGTTGGTACTAGCACTTCTAACCCTGTCAAGAGAGGGCTGTAGATCACTAGGGTCACAACATGCCATCCAATGGAGAAAGGAGGAGGAAAAAAGGAAGATGACAAAGAACAAAAAAAGTTAGGTCTAAAATAAAATGAAAAGCAAACCTGTAAGCGGAGGTAAGCCAAGAGAGCTGCTAAAATGTGGTGAGTGAGATAATGGTTGAATTTTCTGCTAACATTCTGAATGAGGAGCTGCTGGCTCTTGGGAGCTGTTTGATGTTTTTATATATATATATATATAATTGGGTTTAGGGTTGACATGTTCAACCCCTTACCTAATGGTGATCTTGTCTGTGAACCTAAGAACTCGACGCGTGACTGTAGGTTGAGTGACAGTGACTACAGACAGCCGTGACTTTGACTTAAGGCATGCAGGAAGTGTTAAGCTTTTAAACACAAACGAAAGTCCAACAAGTGCAAACAAAAGCAAACATAAGTTACAGAAAAAGAAAAAAAAAACATTATAAAATATAATCACATGACCATGTTTTCTGTGGAGACCTGTTGGATGTTTAACACTGTGTCCCAACCAAAGGGAATGCTAAAGGATAGCTTTCCCCAGGAATTATGGACCTACTTTAGACAGACAAATAGCTTGTCCCATCGCGCCTGGTTAGGACATGCCACAAGATGTTTATAGCCAACACTGATTTACTCTCTAACTCTTCAAATAAATTGTCTCTTTTAAATGACAGATGTTACTTTAAACATCCACAGAAACCAGAACACCACAGTCAGATAGAAAGCACTCACATTTACTTACCATCTTAACATCTAACAGTGGCAGATTCCAACAGGATTGTCTGTATTTCAATCTCCAGCTCAATGACTACAATACTACACTACGTGTTTGCATATTTCATATGATGATGATGTTGAAAATACAAATGTGCTGTTTTTATGGACCCTTGTGAAAAAGCAGCACACTTTAGCATACTTATACCAGAAATAATAATCTTTCAAAAGAACATACTTAAGTGTGAACTTTAGTTTAATTGCACTTTAACTGCAATTAAATTAAAAATTATGGTAACACTTCAGTATAGGGACCAATTCTCACTATTAACTAGTTGCTTATTAGCATGACTATTATTAACATATTGGTTGTTTATTAGCACTTATAAAGCATTTTTTCTACATCCCTAATATTACCCAATACCTAAACTTAACAACTACCTTACTAACTATTAATAAGCAGCAAATCAGGAGTTTACTGAGGCAAAAGTCATGGTTAATGGTTTGTTAATAGATATAAGGTGTGACCAAAATTATGGCATTGTGTTATAGTTTAAATTTATATTAAATGCAGTTAGCCAAACTTTAGAGTGCTTATTTAACCCACTTAAATAAGACTGAAGTACATATTTATATGGAATGTTTTAAGCACTTCTGTTGTCTTTGAAATCTGGTCAAGTGCACAGCTGAATGTACTGACAAGCATTTATGGAAAACTAAAATAAACTCAGTCATTTCTATGTCATTTGTATGTCATGTATTTAAATATATAAAAGTTGAAATCTAGTAAATTTAAAATATATCAACTTTAAATGTAATATCTAATAACACAGTTAAAATTAGTCATCTACTTCACAAGTGCTTTAGTATGTTACAGCAAAATAAGTGTACTTCTTTAAGTCACGACAAATTATTATTAAAACAATGATTTAAAATTTACTTCAAAAGTAAAACTTTTAATATGACAAGTAGGCTATAATTTTTAACAGTGTACTTAAGCATGTTTTAAAAAAAAATAAAAAATTGTACTCTCTTTAAGTACAATTAACGGGCCTTTAATTATTATATGATCATTTAAAAGTATATATATATATATATATTAAAAGTATTACAAGTCAATTTTTTAAATATACTTTTAAGGTTTTAAGTACAAGTGCACATTCAATACAATTAAGGGCACTTCAAGGGGAACCAATATTATTACTCTCCCTATTAACAGTAAATTTACAACATTATCATGCACATCAAGTTTAATGTTTTTTTTTGTGAAAAAATACTGTGTCAGACTTTGACAATGATAAAAAAATATATGCACCAGCATTCTGTATATTGCATTAGCTAATCCATAATAAAAGCGCTCTGGAGATCTGAGTGATTTTGAGTGTCACAGATGCTATAAAATCCTCATTAGTCAGAAAGGATGCCATGGCTTAAGTGTTCGTTTTTGGCCGCCTTACCTGTAAATATCCTTATGAATTCCATTGACTAATAAAGGAATCTTGGGAGGCAGAGTGCTACTGTACTTAGATGAGCTCCTGCCAACACTGCATTGACATGCAAGCATGCAAGATGGAAACAAAAGATGTATCAAAATCACAGCTGTGGTTAGTCCACTCAAACAGCAAAATAATGTCAAAGGCCACACACGCAAACATGCAAAGATCACTCCAGAGGCAACTCCTCTCATTCTAGATCATCTTTTTTTCATGTCAAACACGATCAGAATTGAATCGAGGTCAGTAATGAACAGAATAAAAATAAACGTGTCAAAATGACACTTGAGCAAAATGAGATTGTTATTTTCAGAAAGCAAACGGTTGTCGTGACGAGGTGTTCGTCTTTTAGGCTGTATGCCAAAAGCAAGTGGAAAGTTCCGCTTGTAATGTTTCTTGTCAACGAGCTGCTCTGAAATATTAGAGTGGAGAGGCGAAGAGTTTGACAAGAAGCGTTCGAGAGAGAGAAACTGGCATCAACGTTCAGAGCTGTTTTAATTCAATAGAATAAACTTCAGGCTAGGCGAAAGAAACCGGCACAAGGAGTCTTTTCAGAATGAAAATTATATTACCAGTTCTTATGACACCAAGATAGTAATATTGATTTACACAGTAATCTGAATACAACAATAGTATAATTTACAGATTGGTGGTTCAATTCTGGCCTTTTCTTTACCTTTGGGTGTGCAGACACTCTGCGCTTCTACCCCGCATTGATCTGTGTATCAAGATGACTTCACTGCAATTACCATGGAGATGGAGGACACATAGGAAAATAAACAAAAAAACAGACCAATAAACAAGCAAACATAAAAGAAAAAATGGGCACCAGTAAGTGAGTTAGAAGAGGAAGGGTAACAACCTTTAAAGCCAATACACAAAGGTTAAAAAGATGTGTCTTCCTGTACGATCATCTCTGTCCATACAAACCCTTCAGTGGCGTTCAATCCTTTCAAAAACACTCAGTCACATGTGGCTTGGCTTTAACCCACCTTCTGAAAATGGTGCAAGTCCTTTGTAGATTAGCAAGTCTCGAAAACGTCATTTCTCTTTCCAAAAACTCATTTTAATGGTGTTCCAGAAACAGTATTTTTATGGAAGTAAATGAAGGCACATGGAAGTGATTATTCACAATAAGGCACACTTGTATACACTCGCTTGGGCCCGCACATTTCTATTTACCTGTCATCTACGCAATCTCTCTCTTGCACACGGGCACGATCGTGGTAGCGTGTTGGGGAACGAGATCGCCGGCTGTGCTGGACCTCATCCAGACTCCTTAGAGAGAAAGACAGAGAGAAACCAGGGTTTTAATGCAGGTTACAATTATTTGGCAAATGATAAATCCTAACAATAGGTAGGGATGTACCTCTGTGCAGGGATGTTGGCTGGGCGGGACCGTCCCCTGCTCTCTTCGTCTCTGTGTGGGGACACGGACCGTGAGCGATACTGAGTTGGCCTGATCTGGTCTGGAACCTCTAATGTCGTTGCTCGGTCTCGGTCTCTGTCCCGTTCTCTTTCTCTTGATCGGTTTTCTGTAGCTGTGATGACACAAAGACAAAAAAAAAAATTAAAGACACATTTTTGGAAAGCTTGTCTGGAAAATTCAGATTTTGCTCATGCAGTCACTGACCTTGCCAAACCACATTCCCCATGTTAGAACCCATCCAAAAAATAAAATGATTGACATAATATGTTAGACCATATCTAACAAAACATGCCAGATAATTAAAATACCTTGTTCATTCTCGTGTGAACAATGTGTGCTTTTGACAGTTGGAAGCACACACACACGCACTACCAGTCAAAACAGTCAAATCAAAAATTTTAAATATATATATTTATTTTTCTATTTTTGGTTATTTAATAATTTGTTTTCTACAATTACATTTTTACATATTTTTACAACAAAGCAGAACATAACAGAACAATCTTGGCTTAGTGGCAAAACATTCACTTTCAAAGAATGTACTTCTTCATTAAATAGCAAAGCATTGAAAACTGAAAAATTCATGGAGTTCTGTTTGTATGTTTTTTCAACAGAAATTGTTTTTCTCGCCAGTTATTTTTCCAATAAAACCACTAATAAATATAACTTCATTGCTAAACTCATAGTAATAATATTTTGTCCAAAAAAATGTAAATGTAACTTTTAAAAAATTCAAAGGGGTTCATAAAAAACAAAACAATCAAACAAACAAAAAACACTGCCCTATAAAACTATATCCACTATTTTTACAATTGCAGTATGCCTATATTGTTTGGAGAATGAAGTCAAGGTATGTCACAAAGGCATTGTAACACAAAGACGTGTCATTTTCTAACTTCTTCCATGCAGAAGCAAAATAAAATGTGTAGCACTACCAAGAGGAAGCAGTCCTCCCGTTTACAATTTCTTTTCCCTCAGTTTCCCATTGCGATCATGCATGTGTGATAGTGTGCATTATTCTGCAAGTCTAAACTACTATACTACAGAGAAAAGCACTGGAGACAGAACACATTTCAGATAGTAAGTGTCTCCCCAATTTAGAAGAAGCACCACTTTATATTCATTTTAGTGCATAATAGTACAAAGTAGTTATTTATTAGTATGGGATGAATGAAACATGCCAGATGTGTCATGATCGGTGATCGGTGCATTGTCTCCAGCACAACAGCAGTGACTTCCGAAGGAAGGGAAGGCCTGCTATTGGTTGCTTCTCTCTTTTGGGGTACTCTAATGCACAAAGTACAGAGAAGTGCCAAGGTTGGCATTGCCTTGGCCCCTCCCACCCACCTGTGGCGACTACACCAATACCATCATCATAATCAGTTTCTGTAATACGCTGCGAGCCTGCACACACAGATACAGATATACACACAGGGATAGATGTACAGACAGACACGGAGATACAGACATAAACGAATGCACACAAAGCACTGTTGGAATAATCCATTGTTAGGCAAGCAATAAAACAGCATACTAAAATATGTCTTGTGAATACACTGTACCCATGGGCCACACTCCTACACACGAACTCACAGGCAGCACGGTTCAAAAACATACCTCCGCATGAACGTACAGACAAAACAGACATGAAAAACCTTGACTATTGCAAGACAATGCCAAACATATTAATGAGACTGGATGTATTCCAGGACCTTGACCTAAAAGATTTTTAACTAATGTTTGATGATTGTCCTTCACCTACTTGTATATAGTTTAGTAATGGTGAAATTATGATAATATCTCTGGCTTGACTTAACATCTTAGAAAGAGAAGGAATATTTCATCTATTTTAATCGAACTGCCCACAACCTCTTCAGCTTTTGGTAAATCTGTGAAACACTGAGGGGGCGAATTCACTAAACGATTATGCCTCACAATTGAGCAGTATTTCAGCGCAAAACTCTTATTCATATACTGCTCACACTTAAGCAAAATCAGGGACTTGTTTAGAGTTTTGGAGGCTCTAAGAAAGCAGTCACTGGGGGGCTTAAACATGCTACTGAGCAGAGTGTACACTACTGTTCAAGAGTGTGGGTTTAATAAGATTTTTGTTTTAAATTAATACTTTTATTCAGCTAGCAACTTTCTATTCATTAAAGAATCCTGAAAAAAAAGAATCCAGCACCAAATCAGCCAAACTAATATTAAGCACAAAATCAGCATATTTGAATGCTTTCTGAAGGATCACGTGACACAAAAACTGGAGTAATGATACTGAAAATTTAGCTTTCGCCATCACTGGAATAAATTACATTTTAAAATATATTAAGATAGAAAATAGTGATTTTAAACTGTAATAATATTTCACAATATTACTGTTTTTACTGTATTTTTCATCAAGCAAATGCAGCATTTGTACACATACAAGACTTCTTTAACAAACATCTCATTGACCCCAAACTTTTGAATATTATTATAAATTGCTGATATAGTGCTGCAACAAGCATATTTAAATTAGACAACCATAATTCGCACCTACTTTGTATGCAAATTAGGCAAATGAACTATTACTATTCATGGTACAAATATTTGTGTACATTTTCTATTGATCACGGCAGCAGAAATTTTTCAAATTAAGATCAAGTGATGGAGAAGAGTTTTTTAATTGGACACATATCCAGTTGCTGATAGCTCACAACGCTTGCAAATAAACAGCAGGATTGACAGATGAAATTAAAATCATTCTTACTCATTTCCTCCCTGTAAGAGAAAAAGCACTTGAACACAAAGTGATTCAACACTTTCAGATCACATCCCCACTGTGAGGCCTTCCACTTACGCTGCAGCTTTTTGGTGGGTGTTTCTGTGTGTCCGTGTCTGCGGGGCAGGTATGGCGACGGGTGCGGCAGTGGGATGGAAGAGACGTCATGTGTCTGCAGCTTGTACCAGTGAGGCTTGTCATCCAGCAGGGCAGTCTCCAGCTCGATTAAGATCTAGGTTCAAAGAGAGGAGAAACCGCAGACAGTCAGGTGTGATACTGTACAAATGTTTTCAGAGAAAAATTCATGCTGCAAATAAATGGACAAAGTTAACATATGCTTCATACTTCTCCCAGAAAGTCACTCTCCTCATCTTGTATTCGGGGTTGGTCCCACACAGTAATCTCCAGCATGTGTTCTCTGAAATCCCGGCGATGGACATGAGAGTACACAAATGTCTGGTTCCACTTGGGCTCTAGACTTTTCTTTACTGTCTTCGTCCTTCTCTTGCTCTTATCGCTAAAGTAAAACACATATAATATTACAACAAGAACATTCAAACTATTAAAACTGCTTGATGCACATATCACAAAAAAAAATAGAATTTGATCTACAATTTTTTAATGGTTTTCTTCAAAAAGATTTGTATTTATTTATTTTTTGTATTCTGAAGTCTCACCAAGGCAGCATTTATTTGATCAAACAGAAAGTAAAAATAGTAATATTCCAAAATATTATTGCAATGTGAAATATATATTGCTAAAAACTAATTGCTATTTTAATATATTTTAAAATATGATTTCACATGTAATAGCGAAGCTGAATTTTCAGTAGGCATTAGTCCAGATTCAGTGTCACATGATCCTTCATAAATTGTTTTACACTTATATTTTCTGCTCAAGAAACATTTCTTATTTTATTATTAATGAAAGCAGTTGTGTTGCTTAATAATTTTGTTGAATCTTTTTCAGGATTTTTTTTTTTGATGAATAGAAAAAAAAATTAAAATAGAATTTATTTGAAATATGTATCTTTTGTAACACTAAATGTCTTTACTGTCACTTTTGATCAATATAATGCAATTTAATGCCATTTAATGCCATTCCCTAGTCTCCAGTAGAGTACAGGGTTGTCACAGTAAAAAAAAAAATGTCTGTAGTCGATACAATACCAAATTGCTTGACACTAAAACTAACCCCACAGGAAACATCTAATATACCTTCTATCGGGCAGGAAGTACATTTTGACATAGGGGTTTCTGGGTCGTCCATCTGATCTGGGTGTCAGGTCTATAGCCTGCAATACGTTCACTATCAGCTGATGGCCAACCTTATCGTACCACATTTTCACCTGCAAGACATAAATACATAAACAGCGAATAAACAAACACTCTAAGCACAACATTGTGAATGTACATACTTAAGTATGCACTGACCGACAGCTGTCCAGGCAGTAGCTGAGGGGCATCTCTAAGACCACTTGGGCTGGATGGGGACAAGACAGATATAGAGGGTCTTTCCATCTTCTGTGATTCGAAGGAACTTGAACCTGCTGCAGAGGGACAAGAAAAAACAGTTGTTGAAAACATCAGAATAATGTTTGCATATAAAAAAAATCATTATTTTGATAGTTCACAGTTGATTCATGAATCATTTAATTCAGTACGTACTAGATTCTAATGGAGGGTGTGATGTTTCTGGTATTCGTGGTATATCACTGAAAAAAACAAAAAAACAAATCCATACATTTGTTGTCAAGTACACTACTATTCAAAAGTTTGGGTCGGTAAGATGTTTATAAAATAAGTCTCTTATGCTCACCAAGGCTGCATTTATTTATAGAAAATACAGTAAAAAAGTAATAATATTGTAAATATTATAATATTTTAAAATAACTGTGTCTATTTAAACATGTTTTAAAATGTAATTTATTTATTTGATTGAAAAGTTACATTTTCAGCTGCCATTTATCAGTGTCATATTATTCTGTAGAAATCATTGTAATATGCTGATTTAGTGCTCAGGAAATATTTAATATTATTAATATTGAAAACAGTTCTGCTGCTTAATATTTTCTGTGGGAACCATTATACACTTTTTTCAGGATTCTTTGAAGAATATAAAGTTCAAAAGAACAGCATTTATTTTAGCATAATAAATGTCTTTATATCCACTTCTGATCTATTTAATGCATCCTTGCTGAATAAAAGTATTCATTTATTTTTGTAAAAAAAAAAAAAATTTAATTAATTAATACAAAAAAAAAACTTACTCTAAACATTTGAATGTTAGTGTATTTGGGCATTTAAGCCATATATAATGTATGAATATTTTTGTATTATACAACAAAATATCATATATAGTGTCATTTATTTTGAAGCAATATAGCACAAACATGTCTTTGACATTTGTTAGGATTGAAATGATAAAATGTTCGATAAATTGTTTAAAATATTTGACAAGTTTGTTTTCAGAAAAGCTCTAATATAATTTTTAGCAGACATTTATGTGCAATTTAGGTGTCCAAATATTCTGGACACTGACTAATATTTTCAAGTCAAACATCATCAGCCAGAGGTTACAGTGCATCACAAGCTCTTTATAAGGGCTTTAGGGACAGAAGACAGAAGCAAATGAAGAGAGAATTCAGAGATGAGGTCCAAAAAAAATAAAAAATAAATCACAGCACCTCTTTAGACTGTGTTTTACTTGCAGCTAAGATTTATACACCCTTTTGCAAGTATTTGGAGAGAAATCAATGAATACATCTTTTTAAAGAAGTGGGAGGACAGAGCAAAGGAGAGTTTAATGGCTTACAGTGAGAACTAAACACAATACAAAGTTAAACATCTATTGCACAGCTATTCAACTGCCTGTAGACACTTCAAACACTCTTGTTTAATAATTGGTTCAACTAGAATAAACACTTTAAGGGGTCATGAAATGGAGAATCAAAATGTTCTTGATATTTGC
Source organism: Sinocyclocheilus grahami (assembly GCF_001515645.1). NCBI lineage: Eukaryota > Metazoa > Chordata > Actinopteri > Cypriniformes > Cyprinidae > Sinocyclocheilus > Sinocyclocheilus grahami. The sequence goes on along the minus strand of NW_015505285.1, from coordinate 3,436,792 downwards.
ACATAAGAGGTTAATCTACAATAAAAAAATGCAATTTTCAAAACTAACTCCCCATTTTAAAATACTAGAATACTACTAATTTACTACTACTAAATTTTTAAATTACTAAAATACTACTAAAACCCCAGGATTTGAAATCAGGAGAATCGTGATGTCACAATTCACCTCTATATGAGTCATCACTGTATGTAATCCGAGGAGGTGTGTTATGAACAACTCATGTCTGTCATAATGAATATAATGATACATCAATGATGCTTCTGTTAGGTAAAGAAAGACTAAATCTTTGCTAACTTTATAAACTAACCTCAAGAAACAGAATATAAAAATAGAAATAACCTATTGTATTTAAATTATGACCATTTTTGTAGACAAAACCAGACTAAGATTATAAGTGCACCCCAGGAAACATTATAAAATAATTTACAAAATGCAAGCAATGACCCCTTTAAAAATGGTTTTGCTGCTTTGCCTTTAGTTAACCGAGAGTCAGATTTCCAGTAAGGTGTGTGAAGGACGACTTACCCTATTGGCCTTGATACTATTAACTCAACTCGTGGTTCTGTTTGGGAATTCAAGATGATATTGTAAACTTCTTTCTTGGTTAACCCAGGTAATGATTTACCATTCCACTGAAGCACCTCATCACCTACAAACAGCCAAAATGCGTGTTGTCACATTCAATTCCTGCACACATCTGAGGACAACCACCATTAAATTCTTAAAATAGAAATTTCACAGATTAAACACACTCATTAAACATTTTCAAAATATCTGAGGACTAAATGCATTATTAAATTAAATTAAGACTGTCAATTAAATGTGCTAAATTAGCACAGTAAATTACGCAAGTCTTTCCCCTACCATCAGTAATTTAAGCTTGAAATATAACCTCATGTTTTTTGCAACAGAATGCAGACAATATGCAAACAATATACTGACTTCTAAAGACGTTTGTGGTCTGTGTTTATTAATTTGTCACAATAATGAAAAATCTTGATTTGGGGTCTTTTCTTTGTAAATACTGATATATGCCAGTGGTTTTCCAATGACCCCCATTGCCCACAACAGTATTCTAAAGCTCCGCCTCCTATATACAAAATCTTGATTTTTAGTCATTTTAACTTGTTGTAAATAATCTGAAGTCACATTAGAAGCTTGCTAGTGGGCACTGGTCCTGGTTGAGAACCACTAATATATGCATCCATACATGATTAATTTGCTAAATCAGTGTATAAGGTAATTTACTTGATTACAATGTTTAATCAATTAACAGTCCTAGTTATTTAAAACTGAGAGAAACTGAGAAAAGTTCTGGACTCACCAGCCCGTAGATGACCCACCACATCAGCTAAACTACCTTTCTTGACTTTGATGATGAAGGCCCCTAGTCTCCCAGTTTCTGTAATCTTCCCCCCGACCACCTGTACCCATACAAATCATTTAAAGATGGGTAAAGTCTACAGAGAATTCATAAATGACAGTACATTGTGTGTGTGTGTGTGTGTGTTTTCATTTTTTGTACATGGTCCATGACACATGGTGTACTTGTTGTTTTCATAACATTTAGGAGTGGAACTTGTGTTTATACCGTATGTTTATGCAAGTTGCTCTCCCCTCACCTTTAGCCCTAGCAGAGCCCCAGCCTCTTTTGGCATGGCTGTTCTCTTGCTCAAAGTGATTCGGCCAATTAAATGATCACCTTCCTTGGAGGGCTGCCATGTAACCGGATGCTAAAGAGAACAAGGCAGAGATTAATCCCATCAGAGAAAGGACCATTCCATTACATCTAACCCTTACCTCACCTTCACACTCATGCGCATTCACACACACAGACACAACCAGGGTTATTATAGCTAACAGAAACAGAAACATTTTCATTTAGTTTCACTTCATGTAATTAAATAACATAGTAAAACTGAAATAAAAATGAAAAAAAGATTATATAGACATAAAAAAGCACAACACAAGAATTACTAAAACTTTAATAACTCTACTAACTTTAACTAAAAGGAATATATAAAAACTTCAAAATATATATATAAAAAAAACTATATTATCTCAATTATACTAAGTAATACTGCACGCAACTCACCAGTGTTCTCAGTTACTCTAAAGCTAAGTTTAAAAAAAACAAAATTTACTATTGACTTTCTTAGTTCACCCTCCTGTTCGTCTTGTAAATGATGGCAAACAAAAAAAATTGCTATTGCAAAGAAAATGTGTGTCATTCTAATACTTATTCCAAAGGTTTATTCAAAAAGTTAATTTTCCACTTGAGACCACACAGGCCTAATGTTAACCAATGTGCAAATAGCTATTTAGTAATTGTTTTAGCAAAATTGCATTTGGTATTGCTCAAATCTGGTGTGTCACATTTACATTTATAAATTTTCATTCAAGCTATGCATTTTATAACTTCATGCATTTCTTGGGAATCTAACCCATGACCTTGGCAATGTGAGCTACAGTGGCATAATATATGTAACAAACACATCCAGTTAATTTACAGTTTACAGATCAGTCAATTTACAAGTCCTGCGCTACATTTTCCTCTAAAAATATATCACATTATGGAAGTAAAATGGTCAGTGAACAATCAATGAATGATGAATTTAAATGATTAAAACACAATGTAGGAATGACTTACATGCCACGCAGTGGGGCCCAGTGGACAGCACTCCCAGTCCCCTAAAACACACACACAAAAGTTCATAGAGATACACTGTACAGTACATATGCTGACTATGTGAGCTGCCACCTTACACTAGCCAGAGTCCATCTCTAAACCCACTCTGTTTACGCTTAATGAATATCTGAGCCCCAAAATGGCACCTGCAGCCAAGATCTCACGGTAAAATATGTTCTGCTTTGACCCACCTGCAGTGCAAGAGGGAGCAAGAGTGTTTGTGAATATATGTTTAAGAGCTACATTTAGTCCCCAGACAGTGGAATCAAATGCTGACACCAAAAACGCTTTCCGTGACATTGGCATTCTATTTACTGTTGGCATGCTATATGGATGAGTGCTTTATATGCGTTTCTGGGGTGTTTTCTGGATATGTTTGAGCACATAGGGTGTCTTGAGCATGATGCGAGATGGTGAAAAGTGCTCAAATTGTCATCCGAAAAACAAAAATAGATTGTACAAATTAAATGTTGCCATAGACATCAGATTTGAATTACTTTCAGTCAGCTTTTAAAAGGTTCAAAATAAAAGTGTGATGTACTTTCGGTTGGCCAGTAGCTTTTATATGGATAAATGTTCAATAAATAATAAGTGCTATTTGCTAGAGAAGCATCACTTTTATTGATATGATACTTTTTTTTAAAAAAACCTTGTGAATGATGAAACTGACAAAAAAATCCCACAAATTTGCTTTGAAGACTTAAATATTGATTTGGGGATGGGCTCTTCTGACTCAAAATCATTAAAAACACCTTAGAATCACACAAACATACACATGTTTATATAGATTAATATATATACAAATACTGGTTATTTTACAACATGACTCATCCAATCCAATTTTTAGAATCAAAAGTATTGATTTTATAAAGTAGCTTCAGCTAGTGAGGCATCTGATTAAAAAAAAAAAGGTTCAGGTGTTCAAAATAAGGGGAAAAAGAGACCTTGAGACCTGGATAGCTTACTTACAAGTATGTCACTCAGGGAATCTTCATAGGTTACTTTTTTAAGGAAGGCTGCTTCTTCACTGTCTAACCCAGTTCTGAGCAGGGTTATCCTATAAAAAGTTACTCTAAATAAAAATGTTAAACTCTGGAAAGCAACAAAATTCAACTATCACTCCTGAAAGTTTTAACAGCTAAAAAAAACAATGAGCACAAAACAATGAGCAACTCACAAAAGAAACATGTATAAGTCATAATAAAATGCCATAAAGTAATATTAAGAAGAAGAGGTCTGCATGAAGTATTAGCTGTCTAAGGGTATAAATGTTTAATATATTGCTTGTTGCATGGTGGATTGGTCCCCTGTGTGGGTTTTTATCTAAGCCTTGTACTTCTCATTCACATGACCGCCAAAATATAGTGCTTAGCAAATAAATATTTCATTAGTACATAGTTTCACATTGCAACATACATTATGTATTATGTATACAGTATGTATTGTTACACATTTGTATTAATCTACTTCTAATAATTCTAACTTTCCAAGGTAACAACAAAGAAATCAAATCTAATAAATATCAATCTCTGCTCAAGATTTTGTACCCAGTTCTGTACAACTAAAAAGCAACACTGAGTTTAAAGTTCAAATTTCTTGTAATAAAGAAAATTATAACAGAACTAATATATTAACTTTAAAGGTGTCAACTTCAATTATTCAGTTCCTATTCTTTAGAAGAAAGAGTCAATTCTCTTACCTGTCGTTTCTGTTGAACCTGATGAAATGTTGTTGCACTGATAAGAGCAAGCTTGTTTTCTGCTTAACCTCCTCTCAATGTCCTGTTCTCCTATTTTTAGTCTCTCATTCCTTCTCCTATAGCCTGTCTTTCCTATTCAACTCACAATGTTTACATTTCACCCCTGGCTTGTGTTAATACACTGACCTTTTAAGTCTGTGTTCAGTCAGTTTGCCAGGCTAACAGCACACAGTGCAATGTGAATAACCTCCTCTCCTTCACACCCCAACCTTCAACCAGTCAAAACCAGTGAACAATTATTCTGCGCATACCATCTCCTTTATAAATATCCACTGTAGATACACTGTAAAATACTGTTATTAAGACTTGGATAAGTAATTCATTAGTATGTAAATTAGGTTTTCAGCTTATTACACACAAATATCTATCTATCTATCTTTATTATTTTTTTTTAATTAACTACTGTTTATTCAGAAAGGATGCATTAAATTTATCAGATCAAGTGACAGTAAATACATTTATACAATATTTCTATTTTAAATCAGTGCTATTCTTTTCAACTTTCTATTTACCATAGAATCCTGAAAAAAAAAATCTGGAAAACAATTTCCGTACAACTATTTTAAACATTGATAATGATAAGAAATGTTCCTAGAGCACCAAATCAGCATTTTAGAATGATTTCTAATCCTAAACATTTAAAAAGTAAATGTATATATAACATGTCAAATGATTTCTTTTTTTTAAATAAAAATCAGTACGTTTTATAAAGTATAAAACTTGTCGGCACCAATAGCCTCGTGGCATATAAGAAAGAAAGAAAGCAAGAAAGAATGTAATGAATTAATTTAAAAAAGTATAAAACCTGCAGGACCTTTATGGACAGTCATTGCTGCAAACCCTGCCATTTGCACACAAAGCAAATGAATGAAGCAATCTCGCTAATCCATTGCAAACCCGTTGCAAAAAGCACTAAATTCATCAATCAAACTAAATATTACATTCATATTGATGGTGATTTCCTTTTCTGAATCATGGAGGTTTGTGTTTATGCAAACACATGATTAAATTTATAAATTACACAAAAGCAGGTATCCATCTGACTCACCTCTCTCACTGACGCTCTCAATCTCCACATCTTCACAACTGGTGTATTCCGGTGTCGAACCGGCCTCTTCCTCCGAGCTGCTAACAGACATCTGCCTCTTGTTTCCTCCCCGTTTGCTCTTGTAGGGGCGGGGCGGGGGCGGTCGTAGAGATTCCGATTGGTCAGAGCTGAGCGAATCATTGCGCAGCATGCTCTCAGCTTTTTGACGTTTCGATTTGCGCAACAGCGCAGCCGAGCCAGGGTCCAGGTGGCTCGGCTGCAACTTCCTGTCCCATTCCTGAGGCTCCCTGAGCTCAGGTGGGCCTGCGGGCATGGCAGGGCCCACCCTGAACCCTGGGGCAGGCGGCTGTGGGATGTGGTTCGTTTTAGGTGGAGGACCCTGCACAACAGGCGCACCCTGCAAACCTGTACCCCCCGCGGTCCTCTCTGGGGCGTAGGCCTGCTGCTTGCCCTCCAGTGAGGCTTGCCGCCCATCTGTCCATCTATGTGCACCTCTGTTGTCCTGCACCATCTCCCCTGCCTCCCTCGGCTTAGGATGCATACGTCCATCAGGCTCCGCTGGCCGGAGTTTGGGCGGATGATGTGAAGCATTTGGGTCAGTCCTGCACTGTTCCCTGGGTGGTTTCTGCTCCGCTTCAATTCTCCTGGTCTCAGGACTATCGTGCTCCTGAGAGCGAGTCTTCATCAGTCTTCGACTTTCTCTCCGATTTTCTCCAGTATCTCGCTCCTCGGAGTGGATTTTGGATAGGCCTCGCCGCCTCTCACCTCTTGACCCAAGCTTGCCATTCTGATCAGAGGCTGCTGGTGGCTTTTTTCTAGAGGTCAAATAATTGCACAGTATCACAAAGAGACATTCTTACAGACAGTCTTTCCCAATTTAAAAGAACTGGATGTTGTTTTAATGAGACAACGCAGTGCATACCAAATGAGTAACACAATGTCATGATGCTTCTTGTTTGTCATGAAAATACTCGCCTAAACTGGTCTGCAGGTCTGAGCTGGTTTAATGTGGTTCTCAAGCCTGGCCAAACTTCATCTAGCCGGATCTAGCTGGCTAAACTGGTGTTTAGCTGGTTTAGTTGGCCAGCTAAAGAGTGCCCAAACTATGATGAAATCTAGTAGTGAATATCTAAGATATTCTAAGAGTAAAAACACTCTTAAAAACAATGGTTCTTTATTGGCATCCATGGAACCTCACAAGGTTCTTTTTAATGGAAAAAGGATCTTTAGATTATTTAAATGTTCTTCACACTAAGGAAAATAATGGTTCTTTTAAGAACTGGTCACTGAAAGGTTCTTGGGGAATCAAAAAAAATTGTAGAAAAAAGAGTGTACCATATATACAAATAAAATGTGTCATCCAAAGCTATCAGGTAATTTATTTAAATGTGATTACAACAATACATCTTAACTGCAAAAAAATAAACCATTTATAATTATTAAAGTCGACATTAAAATGAAAGTAGTGATTATCTTCCCTATTTTATCAGAGTGAAACGGCTACTCAAGCAAGAAAAAACGTAGGGTGGGACTTGATTTTGTCCATCAGGTATTGATTGGATCGTTGGATTGTTGTTGTTTGCCAATTGCTGAGATCTCATTTGAGTGACAGGTTGCTGGAGGGATCATTGTACTGTTCTCGCACTGTTGCACACGTCATCAGAGAAGAGATGCTATTGCGAGGGGGAGGGAAGTCAATGTTTTTAATTAAAGATTACAAGGGCAACTGAACTAAAAAAAATTGTGCACAGATGAATAATTTATAATAAACACCGCAATAGTCCATAAACAAGTAAGAATTGTCAATTCTGACTTTAATAATTTTTTGTTCATTATAACCTTTAAAAAATATTTTGGGAAACAGTTACTTTTCTAGATTTTGTATTGAGAGAGTGAGAGGCTGAAGTGTACCTTTCTTGTGGAGGCTCACTGCGTGACCGCGATGACAGCGTGTCGGCTGACCCTGTGGAAGGGCCTTTTCTGGGGTCGGTCGGGGCATGTGGCTGGGTATCATGGGCAGTGGAAACGGAGGAGTCGAGAGGGTTCTGAGACCTAGAGCGCACCTTCTTCTCCCCAACGGGATCTCCACACATGGCCGGTTCACTCACTGCTGACCCAAGCTCTCCAGCCTTGGGCCCATGACTTGGAAACCACTCTCCTGATTTAGTAAGCATATCCTGTTGCCTTCGGCACTTGTTACATACCCACATTACCTGGGGTAAAAGAAATATCATATTTCAAATTTAAAGTTTCACTAATTTTGTGAAGGTGAAGTGTGTAACTTCTGCAATTTTAAACATAACTGCAAAAATAATGAATCCAAAAATGGTTTACTTATTATATTAAACTGAAATATAAGAAAGTGTTTTGACAGAAAAAAATTACATACTTCACATGTGTGTGACATTTTAAATCTAACAAAATAATACAAAATTCAAAAAGATGGCAGATGAAATTAGGATGACATTCATTTCATGCATTCCTTGATTCTGGGTCAGTGACAAGTTGTGTCCATAATAAAGAAAGAACATTTTTTATGTTGGTTTCATATGTTTTTTTTTTTTTTAACTTTAATTCCATTTTTACGAACATTTTAAATTTAATGACAATAAAATGTCATGTGGTATAACCAATAAAAATGCAATAATACATTTTAATAAACTATTAAATTATTATTTAATAAACTGAAGCATTTTTAGCATTAGCACTGAAGCATTATTTTTCAAAAATATAATTGTTATTATTATTATTATTATTAATCATTAATGAATAAAATGTATAAATTTAAACTCGTCTAATTAATCGCATTTCTAATGATTTAAAAAAATAATAAACTAATAGATTGTTGCATGCATATATTATGCAAATTACTGTACATGTGATACCCCAAGTTCACATAAAAATTGTCTTCCCTGACTACACAGCTACAGATGAAAGGGTTCTTCATCATGTGGTGACCAAAAATAAAAGCTGAGGCGTCAAAAAAAGAGCTAATCTGGCAGAGACACTGAAACCCTGCGATACGTGACTCAGGTCTGACAGACAAAACGGCAGCCCGCTATAAGGGATAATGTAGGCAGGAGGAGGTGTGAACTGAAAAAATGAGACAGAAAGGAAACTGTTGTGCTAGCAGGGATAAATGTAAAGACAAACAATGAATATAAGGTAGTAATGTTAGCTGACAGAAGGTGGGTGTTGTTGAAACAAGAGGTTGAGACTTGAAACTGCGAGCTCCGTGGGAAGTAATCACATGCCCACAGAGCAAAGGCATTGACCGTGGTCACTGTGGGAAGATTCGCAGGAACTGTGGGGAAAAGTACGGAGGGTCGGGCCGTGCTACACGCAAACATTAGCAGCGCTATCCATCACCCTCCTCCACACACACAGAAAGCCTGCCTGCTGATTCCTTTAGCAGGAGGATCAGGAGCGAGGAACACAAAAGATCTTGGCACATTCCAAATTTTTTCTCCTTTTTTTTTTTCCACTTCCCTCCTCCAGATTGCTTTTGATTAAAAGCTTTGGAGGTTGAGCGCGAGAGTGAGCGAGCGAGGGACACGCATCAACACGTCTATATTTATCCAGGCAGCCGCCCAGCACCATTGGGGATATGTTAAAAAATTCCCCAGCTCGCTGCATAACTTTACTCAGTGAAGACTACCACTGATCCTGTAGATGCAAGGCCAAACAAGTGATCTTACACAGCGCAAACACACACGCATGCATTTAACACGCAAACATATACACACACGTAAGCTTACGCACACACGCAGCCTTCTGCTGCTGATGTCCTTGCCAGACAAACATGCTCTGTGGTTATAGTCGGAAAACGAAATGTTCAAATGTGCCACCTGCTACCAGAAATCCTGTCCTAGTTCCGCTTCTTTTTCTTTCTTCTTTCACTTTCTGTCACTCAACTAACTTATTTAATCATTCTAAACTCTAAATCAAAATGCACAGAATTTGGCTTACTGCAATCATAAACTAAACAAATCAATAATATTTCTCTAAAACTTTAATACCATAAAAACTTTCACACACAGTAAGCAGCCATCATGATCACATCTATGACAATAAAACCCTCATCACATGTGATTCACACACTCAATCATTTTCATCAAAACCTAAAATCACTTTGTATCACCGTCAACTTTTTCATTAAAGAGCAATATTTGGAAATTATTTTCTAGTGCATTTTTACCTTCATATGGGTATTTTCCCTTGCCAATAAAAAAAAAAAACACAAAGTGTGTCGTCCATTTATACCAAATACTTTAAATTAATGAACTAAAATAATTGAAAATGCATATAAAATTATTGAACTGTCCTAATGTTGAGTTCCCTTTCAGTCGGTCACTCTCGACGTCACGTCGGATGACCGACGAAATTGGGATCTCGCTTAGAGAGACCAATCCACTTCGAGTGTAAACTAAACGAGCCAATGCACATTGGCATGCGATTATTGCATCCAGCTGCTGCTGCTCACAGCGTGAGTATAAGTAGGCAGCAGATGCAGTGCATATTCAGCTTTTCGCTTTGGAGCCGAGCGAAGACGCATCTTTTTAAAGATGTCGTACCATCCGTGTGTTTCTGGGTGCGGTCGTTACCTGGTGCCGGGTGATGGTCACGATCGCTGCCTCTCGTGTTTGGGCACGTTGAGGTGGCTTTCGTGGATGACTCATGCTCCCATTGCGGGGGTATGACCATCTTGGAGTTGCGGACCAGACTCCGTTACCTGCAAGGGGGCGGAGTGCCCGTGCCACTGCCTAGATCTGGGGTTCCCTCTGGCGGCAGCCGGGGGCGCCCTTTTTCTGGCAGTGGGCGGACTGGTCTTACGGTCACGGTGAGGAATTCCCCTCCGGGGATTCCCCAGCCAGCCGGGACTTCGAAACTAGCGGAGCTCTCAAAAGAGCAGGCTGGACCCTCCTGGACCCTCGCTGGGACAACCTGTTTCTTCTGAGGCTCCCCCCGATGATCGGATGTCGGCTGCAGCATCGGAGTCCCCCGGTGGAGCGGTCAGTTGCGATTCAGTTGTGTCCTAATACCGCCTCCAGCCGGCAGGGAGAACCGTGCCTCTCCTCCCGGGTCTGTAGGTACTCGACTGGCCAGCGATGCTTATACGGCCTGTGGAGAAGCTGCGTCTGCCTTACACGCTTCGGCGTTATTGCAAGTGCACCAGGCTAAGGCACTGAGAGACTTGCACGAGGGTGGTCACGACCCGGAAGTTCGCAGAGAACTCCGCACCGCGGCGGACCTCGCGCTACGAGCGACGAAGATTACGGCGTGGTCTCTGGGTCGTGCGATGTCCACTATGGTGGTCCAGGAGCACCATTTCTGGCTGTGACTGGCTGACATGCGCGAGACGGACAAGACACGATTCTTGAACGCCCCCGTGTCCCAGGCCGGCCTTTTCGGCGACACGGTGGAGAACTTGCCCAGCAGTTCTCCGCTGACCAAAGCAGACCGAGGTCATCAGGTACATCCTGCCTCGGCATGCAGCCGCCCCGCCCGTCCAGGCCCCCGCCAAACCTGGTGGCAAGCAAAAGAGCAGAGGCCCTGAGACGGGCAACCCAGAGGTGGAGGGACCTGCTCTTCAGGAGATGGTAAGCACACCACTCCCTCCCCCGGAGGAGGGCCGGGCGGAGAAT
>NW_015505285.1:3422419-3422655 GCF_001515645.1 Sinocyclocheilus grahami | reverse complement strand
TTGAACGCCCCCGTGTCCCAGGCCGGCCTTTTCGGCGACACGGTGGAGAACTTGCCCAGCAGTTCTCCGCTGACCAAAGCAGACCGAGGTCATCAGGTACATCCTGCCTCGGCATGCAGCCGCCCCGCCCGTCCAGGCCCCCGCCAAACCTGGTGGCAAGCGAGAGAGCAAGAGGCCCGGAGACGGGCGACCCAGAGGTGGAGGGACGTGCTCTTCAGGAGATGGTAAGCACACCA
>NW_015505285.1:3399408-3421903 GCF_001515645.1 Sinocyclocheilus grahami | reverse complement strand
TCGGCGACACGGTGGAGAACTTGCCCAGCAGTTCTCCGCTGACCAAAGCAGACTGAGGTCATCAGGTACATCCTGCCTCGGCGTGCAGCCGCCCCGCCCGTCCAGGCCCCCGCCAAACCTGGTGGCAAGCAAAAGAGCAGAGGCCCTGAGACGGGCAACCCAGAGGTGGAGGGACCTGCTCTTCAGGAGATGGTAAGCACACCACTCCCTCCCCCGGAGGAGGGCCGGGCGGAGTATCTTTTCATCTTTTCCGCCACTGACTTCTCGGTCGGTGGTACCCAAATACTCGACAAAGAGCAATTCCTCTATTTCTGGGTCCCCAGAGGGTACGGGGGGTTGTGGACGATCCAGTGCGTATCACACTCACCCTCCTCTCTCGCAAGTGAGCGGATCGGGATGACGAACCAACGGACTACCCACACACCCTCTGCTCAAACGCAGGTCAGTGTTACACACACCCAGACCCAGCCTCGGACCGGCTACGAGACGCCCGGGCCGGGTCCCTGCGTTCTTCCGCGCTGCCCCACTGCGGGTACGCCTGTAGTTCCATTGATGCCACTTGTGCGGTGTCTGGGAGCCTTGCTTGAGCTACCCAGCCCGTCTCGATGGCTCCTTCGAACCGTCAGGCTCGGCTATGCGATTCAGTCGCCCGGCGTCCCCCCAAGTGCAGTGGCATCCGCTTCACAACAGTGAAGGCGGCCGATGGTCCTGTCTTGCGGGCGGCGGTCGCAGTCCTACTGGCGAAGGATGCGATAGAGCCGGTCCCTCCAGCCGATATGAAGACGGGTTTTACGGCTCCTACTTCATTGTACCCAAGAAAGGTGGTGGGTTACGACCAATCTTGGACCTGCATGTCTGGAACCGGGCCCTTCACCTGTTACCGTTCAAGACGTTGATGCAGGAACGCATCTTCGGGTGCATCCCAGTTTGCAGCGGATTGGTTTGCAGCGGTCAACCTGAAGGATTCATACTTTATGTGTCGACCTTTCCGCACCACAGACCATTGCTGTGGTTCTTGTCCGAAGGACGAGCATATCAGTACGAGATCCTGCCCTCCGGGCTGTCCCTGTTGCCCCGTGTCTTCACGTACGTTCCCCAGACGGTCCAGCTGGTTTGGAGACGTTTCGGAGCTGCTCAGGTAGACCTGCGTGTTCCCTCGGCCCGGACGCATTGGCATACAGCTGGCCACGGGGCCTTCGCAAGTATGCGTTTCCCCCATTGGCCTCCATCAAGAGGGTAGGGGACCTTCATGCATTTTCGGTCAACGATTCGTGCCTAGAGTTTGGGCCGGCTGATTCCCAGGTAACCCTGAGGCCCTGGCCCGGCTATGTGCACAAGGTTCCCGCTACTCCCAACAGTTTAGAGTTGACAGGAAGTGAAGTAGGAGAGAGGGAACAGGATCAGGAAAGGTCCTCGAGCCAGAATTCGAACTCAGAACAGCCGTAGCGCAACAGCACTGTATGTCGGCACGCTACCTACAAGGCTATCGTCGCTGACAAAATTATTTTGCATTTTAGTTAGATTTTCTGTTTTCATTTTCATTTTAGTTGTATTAATTTTATGTGTAATTTCTTTTTAATATTTCTATATAGCTTTCATTTAATTTTATACTATAAGATCTTCAGTTTTAGTCATTTTAATACTTTCATTTATTTCAGTTAACTGCCAAGGCAACATTTCTCATTTTCATTTAAGTTTTTTGGGTTTAAGTTTTTCCATGTAATAATTATATTTTATTTTATTTCAACCGAAAGTTTTAGTTTTTATTAACAATAACAATGCTCAAAAACAGCAAATACGAATATCTGACATCAATGAGTAAGTAAAGTCTGCAGAGGTACTAAATTCATAAAATTAAAGTGCCCCTATTATGGGTAATGAAAGGTTCATATTTTGGTTTTGGGAGTCCCCAACAACAGGTTGACATGCATGCAAGATCAAAAAACACTTTCATTGTCTTATAATGTGCATTTGTTTTTACTTTACCTTATTATTTTACCTTTACGATTCCTTTTTCCAAACCCCTCCTTTGCGTGACGCTAATCGGCGGTGATTGGTCTCATTTTCATTTCATCATACCTGTAATGCCTGATAAAGCAGCGTTTGTGTGGGCAGTGCTGCTTTGTGTACAGCGTTACCGGCGAAACCGCTATTTTTACCGCTCCAAAAGCGGCATCTAGTGGCATAGAATGAATTTGCATTTTCATTCAGACCAAGGCGAAAAGACCAACAAGTGAGCGGGCAATATGCTAATGTTTCTTGTTGACATCAACATGAAACAGCTTGGGGTTCGTTTTGAAAACGACTCGTTTCAATGATTCAGAGTCGACTCTTTCTCTTCGGATTTGAGACTTTAGTCTTTGCAAACACTTGTAAAATTGAAAAAAATTGAAATCGCATCATATGACCCCTTTAAGAATATTATAATCCAACAATAGACAGACAGAATTCGAAGTGGGGTATTTTTGCCTTACATTTGCACTGGGGCACTCTTTTGTCTTTGACTGGTTAAATTCTGGCCCTGCTCTATGCACCTAACACCTGAAAGAACTTAATTGTAATGTGAAAAACAAACAAACAAACAACACATGCATATGATCAAGTGGTGTTGATACAGAGGTAGCAGTGGTGTGTATGGGGCAGAGAGGGGCAAGAGGGGCAGCTCTCTTACAATGAAAAAGCATTATACTGTGATTGAACAGGGCTGGCTGAGCTCCAAACTAATCTAAAGTAAATCAGCAGCAGAATCCCCAGCTGTCAGGCACAGACCCCGACCCTCCCCACATGGATTACAACACTCAAATACCAGCCGCCTCTCCTCCAACAACCCACAACACTGTACCGCACTGCTTCCTCTCAGATCACACATCACTTATGGACAACAAGACAGGAGGAGGCAGCCGGTTTAATCAAGACAAACTGCTTTCAGACAATATATTTGTGTGCACAAGCAGTAAAACTGCACAACCGGATTATTAATGCACAGCTTTACAATATTACCAAATGTGATAATTGAGCAATTGCTTTGTAATTCAACAAACTCTGTGAGTTTTCCTAAAAAAATGTCCTTGCAAGAACCATAAGAGCATACGATTCCGAATCTGGGCTGCTAGCAATAGCAATTGAAGCTTATTGTAAAGAGCTTCCCCATGATATTATAGATGTTTTGCCAGTGCTTGTTTTGTATTTTTCATCTATTATTTATTTTCAACAACCTGATCTTGACATTGTTGCATTAGTGATGGAATCTGTTACACTCTAAAAAAGTCTGTAAATCTAAGGCCCATTGTACTGTATATTTATATGAATGATTAATATGTTTTCCTTGTATTTTGGATGACACATTGCATTGTGTTGTGTTTTACAGTTAAAGGAAATGTCCATAAACTTAACAGATAATCTTCTGGCAGAAAATTGCTGGTACTTTTTCTGCACTTTTACTTACAGTATAGATTTTTCACTGATATCTGGCAGGCTAATGTTTTCTTTTCTAATCAGACAGATGAAGGTGTGGTCCAGTTTGTTATCCAACACTCAGAAGAAGAGTATTTGGCATTCATAAAATGTAAACAATGACTATAAGTGCAATAATATTAAAAAACATTCCCAGGGGTCTGTGAGAGAAGGAAAGAGGGTGTACAGTAAAGGAAGAGAGAAGGTCGAAGCCATGAGAGGGTCAGTCTTATCCTTCCAGGATACTCATCAAACTCCTGCAGGTCTAGTGATGGGCTAATTAACATCTGCTAATGATCAGTAAAGGCCCTGGTGCCTGTGAGCCACTCTGTCCAAAACACACAGACTCTCTCTCTCTGTCCAGCATCTCTCTAGCTCTCAGCTGATTTCACCTTCAGATCAAACAATAACTACTCATTCAGCCAAATCTGTTCAAATCAACTTCAAATGAATCACCAGTCTAAAAAAAAAAGGATCAGGAAGGATGGGTGTAAAATTCTGTTCAAACGGGAAAATCTGCTAAAGCATCCTCTCTCACACCACCTCCATTTTCATTCTTCAAGAATCAGTGTGAAAACAGCAGACAAACATGTTTTTCCCAGTGTTGCTGTTTTTAGCTAATCACAAAAAAAAACAATATTCAATATTCAAGACATTATTCTATTCTATTCTATTCAGGGGTTCACATACGTGGTGTGCATGAGCGACCAAAATAAAAAATGTGATGGGTAAATATTTCAGACCACTCATTTGCATACTGACAAAGTTGACAGCTGTTAATGCACAAAGAATATTTCAGATCGACCAACTGTAATACTGTATAAGACTTCCATTTGAACTTAAAGGGATAGTTCACCCAAAAATGAAAAATTACCCCCAGGGCATCCAAGATTTAGGTGAGTTTCTTTCTTCAGTAGAACACAAACAAAGGTTTTTAACACAAACCGTTGCAGTCTGTCAGTCCTATAGTATTTACAGTATTTATATAGTTTTTTACCTCTGATTCATGTAATGTCCAAACTGTTCAAACTGTTCAAACTGTCCTGAGCGGCAGCACGTCCTCCTGAGCGCATTCTCAACAGCAGGCGCGTCAGGCGTCTTCTTCTTCTTGCTTTACTGCGGATCGCAGACTTATAAGTGCATTACTGCCACCTATCTCTCAAGTGGACCATTGACACTCCTAATTGAGATTGTAGATAGAGTGTCAATGGTCCATTTGAGAGATAGGTGGCGGTAAAAAAACGATATAAATACTGTTCAGTTTCTTGCACTGACCAATCGTTTTGTGTCTTTACACATCAATGTATCGTCACGAGCCACAGGGTTTAATTTGGCTTTGTTTGTGTATGTTTTTTTTTACTCTCAAAGCCGTGATTCCCATTCACCTCCATTATAAGACTAACAGACTGCAACGGTTTGTGTTAAAAATCTTCGTTTGTGTTCTACTGAAGAAACAAAGTCACCTACATCTTGGATGCCCTGGGGGTAAGCAGATAAACATCACATTTTCATTTTTGGGTGAACTATCCCTTTAAAGCATAAATCTAGGCCAGGAGCTATCAGTTTCAAAGAAAAACACGAAACTGTGACATTCAATGATGCACTTCACTTGGCAGCGCTAAACCCGGAAGCACATAAACTTCCTTGATGGCAACCCTGGCAAAATAAAAGCTTATTGATTGAAGCTTGCTGATTTTAGGTTTGTAAATGTTGAAAATTCATATAAAAATAAAAAAGTAAAAAATGACAATATTTAACCAATGTAAATATTAGCATTGTATTTTTCAAGTGTACTATAAAATAATTGTATTTTTATTTATTTTAAAATAAAATAGTATTATCATCACACTTTATTTATTGTTTTGTTAATTATTTTATTAAAAAAAAAACTGAATAAAGTCCAATAATACTAGTATTACTATTATTGATTATTATTTAAATTTTTTGTATATATATGTTTAATGGGTCACACTCAAGCGGCAACCTCCCGCTCTCTGTCGTGAAGCCAACACTGAAGTGACTTAAACTGTAATTCGTCAACTGGTAGCTAGAGGCTGGCTGCAAAAGGGAGTCAGTCCCATAGACTCCCCATGTTAAAATGCCCAAATTTACAGCAGAAAAAAACATGTTTACAGCCTGGTTCAAAAAATGATTTTGGTCTATATAGCTAATTTTGCCCTTCATAACAACTGTGAGGGGGTGAATGTTTTTATAAGTCATCTGTTTAAATTATAATAAGCCTCAAAGTTCTGCATAATTAAGGGTGTGGCCACTTGAGTGACAAGTGGATTGCCGCTGCTGTCACCACCGTCGAGCTAGGTGGGCGTGGTTTCAGCAACCAGCTCCCACCTTTTGCCCATTTTCGATTATCCGGGAGTGACACGCGGTGAGGCGCTGCCAAGATGGCAACGGCCGGCTCTGCCCACTTTGAGCTTCAAAGACGCTCTTCAGGAACTTACGGGTGACGTCACGGACACTACGTCCATGTTTTTATACAGTCTATGGTCACACTATGTGCAGTGTGAGCACCAAACCAAATATCCAGGCGCTCTCATGAGAACCAGACCAAAAAACTTATGTGCAACCCTGATTATATTATATTATACTATATTATAAAGATCAGAACTATCAGAATCATCAATGATTTGAATTCAGGTGTCACTGTGAAATGGTTTCCTTTTAAGCACCTGAATATTTCATTGCAATATAATGGCTTTTCAAACACATTAAAATAAAGTAAACATCAATATATATCAACTAGACAATACAGCTGGCACAGTCTACACAATATCTAAGTTAAATATCTCAGAAGCAAAGGTTGGAGGATTTTGAAAGTGGACACAAGATGAAACTAGACATAAAATTACTATTTGTTTTAGATTAAAAAATAATTAACACTTAATTTTTAAATAAAAGGACAATGAAATTAACAATATTAACACTACTAAACACTTTTCTAAAATGTCAGTGGCATATTTCACTTTCTTTAGTGGATTACCCACAAAAAATGAACTTCTGCCATTTGCATGTATGTGTGCTTTATGTGTGGGCATGTGTTATCCAATACAAGCGTGTCCTGGATTACACTAAAGCACTCGTCCCTCTCCACCCTTTCAATGCAAGATTAAGAGAATGTAATAGACACAGTTTTTTAGTCATCCCAAAACATGGTTTATTTTTGTTTGTGTAAAACTGTCAATGCTTTTGTGATGCAAGAAAAATGACACCCATTCTCAGCTCTTGTGGAACAGTACCTGAATGTCCAGGCAAAAGATGTTTGCAGTAAACGAATCTAGAACCCCAGAAGACTCGTCATGAAAATCTCTGGCTCTTCTCCACCCAGCGGCACAATCTACCCACAGCTCACTGAAACAAAACTCTTGAACTCAGGCTCTCAATAGCTCCGCTGATAAATTACTCTCAGTCGAAAATCCGATTCTACACTCGTTTGTATGGTTTCTGTGTAAACCACAAACCACTGAACACACTCAACAGCAGTGGATCTGGTGGGTCGCAACAAAAAGATCTGTCGCAGGTCTGTTCTTTTGGAGTAAAAACAGCACTAAAAGCAAAAATAAAATAAAATAAAAAGCATAGTTAGAATATCAAAACAAATACACTTTTAAAAGACAAGATAAAATGTATAGTGCTGTTTAAAAGTTTAGGGTCAGTAGGTTTTTGTTTTTT
Organism: Sinocyclocheilus grahami; assembly: GCF_001515645.1. Lineage (NCBI taxonomy): Eukaryota > Metazoa > Chordata > Actinopteri > Cypriniformes > Cyprinidae > Sinocyclocheilus > Sinocyclocheilus grahami. The sequence goes on along the minus strand of NW_015505285.1, from coordinate 3,414,763 downwards.
TTTGGAGGAAATTAATATTTGTATTCAGCAAGGATGCATTATATTGTGTGACTTTAAAGACTGGATAAATGGCTGCTGAAAATTCAGCTTTGCCATCACAGGAACAAATTACATTAAAATATGAAATAAAATGGAAAACAGTTAATATAATAATATCACAATATTACTGTTTATTTTTGACCAAATTAATTTCGGCATTTGGTGAGCTTAAGAGACTTATTTTACAAAGTCTTAAATATCGCTACTTGTTAACATCAAGGGTTTCTATAGAGATCAAATGAAACTGATTTAAATATTAAGATTTAAAAAAATACTTTAATAGTATTTTTGTATTCCAGGTTTGGAACAACTGCTGAGATTCGTAACAATTTACCAACGAGCCATCATCTGACTCCAGCTGGCTTTGTTTGACTAGCATTCATCATCAGACTCCGCCTCTTCCTCCATCTTGTTAATATCATTTAATTTCCATCGCTCGGTAAGATGCGGACAGGCAGGGTTGTCCGCCGGTGTCAGGTCCACGCAAACGGGGTGGATAAATGGAGTGCTTGAGTTCGGTGAGTGGAGGAAAAGGGAGAACGCAGTACACGCTTCCACCTCCGACAGCTTGATGAATTGGGGCGGCAACAGGCAGAGCTAGACCCATAATTCAGCATGTTATAAATCCTGGATAAGGATGAAAGACTGCCACAAAATACATTACTGTCCATTCCGTCTAATGAGCCAGTACATCAGCGCCTGGAGACGCTCACCCACCAGCCCTCTCTCAAAACACTCCTTCACCCGTCCCTCATACAAAGACCATTCCTATTGTTAAATACCGGATCAATAGTGTAAATAATCTATTTCATCTCCCTGTTGATGTTACAAAACCAACTTTTAGTCGTTCGTCACTGAGACATACATCTCACACTTGACAAGCCATCTGCGGATCGATACGGTGATAAGTTTAGCTCGACTCCCTCTCCAAACATCAGGCCTTCTCTGAATTAAGCAGATTGATGAGGTCTATGAATACAACGCCTCCCATGGTACCGCCAGACTTTTGTGTGTGTGTGCATTTCATTGTCACATTATACTCGTCTCTGTACACCTGAACTCAAGTCCAAATCCCCACTGGATCTGTGTCTCGTATTTTCACTACATAAAGTCCTACATGAGGCCTAACCAAAGGCTGTTTAAAAAAAAATCTGTAATTCTCACCAGGGTTGTTTTAGATAACTAAACCTAAAAACATAAAAAATATATATTTACTTGAAATAAATGTTAAATTGTTAATAATAAATGTTAAAAAAAAATGTTTTTGTTTGTTTTGCTTTTTTAGCTGGCCAAGGCAACATTCTCATTTTAATTTAGTTTAACTTGATGTATTAAAATAACTCAAACTGAAATAAAAAAAAATTATAAAACTAAAATATGACAAAAAATGTAAATCTATTTTAATTAATTTCCCTGTCAATATAATATCCACAAACAAGATGTAAAGGAAGAGGAGAAAGATCAATATTAATCATTTCACAGTGTCGCTTTGAGGAGGTGGGCAGTTGAATGACACATCGTTAGTGTTTTCCAGTATCACCGAAGTTCTGGTGTTAAAAACTACACAGCTCCAAAGCCCAGCCTGGCTGACCATATAGTCTAAATGGATCTTTGGAAAAGAAAGAAAGAACAAGAGACTGAGAGGATAGTGTACTGCCTAGGGAAACGAATCTGACTTCAAAAACAGCAACATTCAGAAAGAAACGCTTGGCTGAAGAAGAAAACACAAATATTACCAAGAGGCCTGATAATCATTGGGATAATGAGCTCTGGATTGCATATACAGGGATCTTTTTGCAGCACTGAAGTATATGGCACTGTTCTGATAAACGAATTCAGTGCCATGAGAGAAGACACAGTGCATGTTCATTTTAACAGTATAGCAGGTCAAGCAGGACATGCATTCATCGAACACATTCTCTGGCCCTGATTAACTAGGATCACAAATAAAGGGTGCTACATACTGCACTACATGTGTGCATTGTGGGTGATTTACTAACAAGAACTGTATAAATAGGTTAGACATGTCAATATTTAAAGGAGGCTTCTGCATGTGGTAATTGTACTAAATGTTACATGAAGTGCTCACTGCATACCAGGCAAACACATAATGACAAACACACACACACACACACACAAACAAACAAACAATAAATAATACTGAAGTACTGAAGTACTTGTATATGTGAATGAAGGGAGTGAGGGAAAAACACTTTCAGATCAGCATTCACACTGCACAGTGAACAAAAAGATAATAGAAAATGCTAACCACTTTGTCCTCTTTCTTCTCCAGCGTCACAGAGAGAAACAGGATGGTGGGTGGGGGAGAAGAACAAGAGAGAGAAGTATGAAATGACAATCAGATATGAAAACAAAAACCATTTAGATGCATACTGGAATAATAAACATAAAAACAGCTCTAGACTGGCATTAGCAGCATCAAAAGGTGTCAAAATACAAATTGCATTTTCCAGTTGCAAAACAAACTTGTCTTGGAAAGTTTTACATTATAATGTGGATTTATTCACTTTTTCCTTGCTATTATTTCAGGACAGATCACGGTAGTGTACATTTGCAGGTATGTTGCCACCCACAGGGCAAACCTGAGAGGTGCAGGTTGCACTGATATTCACTCTAATGCCCGGTTCAGACTACAAGATTTTAGCCTGATTTTGCCATGATTTGCTTGACGTAGGGTGTCGTGGGGATTCGTAAATGATAATGGGCGTCGGGACGCAAGATTCCATCGTTTCAGCACGTGTAGCGTGTCATAGCGGACGACAACCGATTCCGCGTCTGCGATGCTTCACGACATCACGACAGAAAGACTAGCATGTTTAATTTTTTTTCCGTCGTCCACGACGAGTTCTGTCACATTGGTGATGTTGACCAATAGCAGCACAGAAGCTCTTTCAGACACAGGTTTCAAACATGGCAAAATGAAAGAGAGATGATGGTGCTGCTAGGTGGAATTATGAGATGGAGGAAAGGTTCGTGGAGCTGTGGCAACAGTACTCCTGCCTATATGATGTGTCATCAAGGGACTACCACGACAGAACAAAGAAAGAAAAATGCTGGCGAACTATAGCGGAAGCACTGCAGCAATGTTTACACTCTTGTTTTCGGAAGTCAGTCGCTAGTTCCGCCTTCTCGATGACTGGTCGGGAAGCAACGTGTAGTCTGACATGTTTCTTGTCCACGCCACAACAAGATTTTAGGAGTCAAAATCATGTAATCTGACACAGTGACTATCGTGACCGACAAAAATATCATGTAGTCTGAACCCGGCAAAAGATTTCCCATGATTTATTCCCAGTGGAAATAAAGGTAGTGCATGGGTCACTGAAAACGAGAACATGACATTCCGCTTAGTAGGTCCTACTGCTTCAGAGCCACCATAGTAAAAACATTCACAGACACTAAAATGCTATTGTATAATTATAAAACACCTGCACACTGATAAACAAATGCACACTAAAGGCAGGTGTAAACACTGTACCATTTTTCATTAACTAGCTGTCATATGTATTTCACTGCCATTTAATGAAGAATCCATACAGATTCACACTGCAGGACACATCATTTTGGAGACTTATCCATTGGAGGCTGGCATACATATCAATGAGCACGGAGGAAGAAGATTGGTTAACTTCAGATGTCATAGTAAAAGCATCATGGTACAGCCATCTGCCATGTTTAATTCAATTTACTGTATTTAATTTTGTAGTTTGCACTTTTAATTGTGGCTAGTCTGTGGCTGGGAGTTTATTAAATTCCTTTAAAAAATACTTTGGGCATTCAGAAATAAATGTAATTGTGCATATATACACTATGATTTTAAATTTTGGGGCTGGTAAGATTTTTTATGTTTTTGAATGCTCACTAAGGCTGTATTTATTTGAACAAAATAAAGAAAATCGGTAATATTATTACAAATGAAAATAACTGTTTCATATTAGAATATACTTTAAAATGTAATATATTCCTGTGATGACAAAGCTGAATTTTCAGCAGCCATTACTCCTGTCTTCAGTGTCACACAATCCTTCAGAAATCAATCTTTTATTCTGATTGGGTATGCATGAAACATTTCTTATTATTATCAATGTTAAAAACTTAAATTGCGCTGCTTAATATTTTGTGAAAACCATGATACACTGGGTGCAGCATTTCTGATTTTTGTAACAGTTTCAATGAACTATTTTGAGTCTGTTCACTCTGGACCAGCTCAGGCTACTCATAGCAATGGCTATGCTCATAGTAATAGCTATTAAGTGTATTTCATCGCCTTTAGCTACTGTTTCCAGTCTACCAGATTGAGTAGGTGTAGCTCTCTATGTTTAACCTACAGGCATCTAGCGACTCCATTATCAAGACTGCCACTCTCATTAATAGCACATGCCAAAGGGCTCCGAGAAACAACATGCGCTCATTTCAGCGAAACTAACCTCAGGGCAGCACCCATCCACTACCAATGGAGACTTCACTTCCATTGCATCACATATGGGATTTCTCCTACCTTCTCAGACACAGACAAAAGCATCTGAACAGCCTTCTACACTCAACACTGGCCCTATCTGAGCTTTCTCACATCAAAACCAAAATTAAACCTCACGACGTGCCAAATGTAAGTAAAAATCAGCTTTGGGAGTTACAAAATCAATACAAAAGCAACAAACAGGTCCTAGCTGACATTAATTAAATCATAATCTCAGTGGAAAATATACTTATTAAAAATATGAATGTAATGAAATTCAAATTCTGGCTGATGCCAATAAGCAGATAAACATTTTAAGCCAATAACCAGTAAATGGTAGATACATAAAAATTATATTTTGTCTAAATAAATGGGAAAAAAACACAAAAAAATATTTTAATGTTAATGTTTTTAAAATACCAAAAACATTTTAATGTCCCAACTAAATTTAGGTACAGTATCACAGCATTATAATGCAAAATTAAAAATATGATTAATTTTAGGATAATTGGGCCATATTTTCCCAGTCTTCTCAATAGCAAAAAGTTGCCCAATTTACCTGAATTCACTCTAGATATTAATTTTGACATTTGCTAAAGATTTTATTTAACAGTGTAATTAAATTATTAGCATTTTAAAGATTAACAAAGTGAGCATTTGGATGATGGCAAAGATAATTTAAATGTAAAGGGGAAATGAGCATGTACAACTAAATATCCAGTTTCGACAGCTACCAAAAAACTATAACATTTTTAATACTGATAACTAATACTGTCAATATATTGTTTATTCTTCATTAAAAAAATAGCATTATTCATGACATTAATATTATTTATTAGTCATTCTATGGCTAAAAATCATAAATTTTTCATAAGCAAAATAATAATTACCTTTTTTATTAACTTGTAAATAAAATGTAAATAAAAAATGCATGATAGGATACATTGACTGCCAATAAAATTTCTCAATTCACTTGCCATTGGCTGGCGTAGACAATAGTTACACTAAAAATGGCCTGGCTTCATTGTGTAGCTATAAAAACTTACATATTTACTTCAAATATACAGATGGATACATCTGTAACTAAATCAGTGTGTTATTAATTACATTTACCCTTATCTCCACCTCACTGACCTCACTCCCTACTCTACTGCCGCTGTCGGTGAGCTGTTGACTCCCTACACTGCACTCATTATGACTGAACACTAATTAGCGCTCTGGACTCAGTGGAAGGAATAGAAAGCGAAGGTAAATATCACACTCCAGGAGGTGGGCTACCATTTCAGGTGCTTCTCTTTGCGTGGTACGGCTGCCCCGTGGAGAGTCAGTGCCGACTCGGGCATCCCAATGTGGGTGTGCGGTGACCCCCCGGTGACCAGCAGCGTCATCTCCTCTGACTAATGCCCAATTAACCTTTCTCTCATCCACCCAGCGCCCTTCTCTCCCTGTCCTTGCTTAAATGTGTGCAGATGCAGGTCGAGGAAGCATGAAAAACAGTCTGGCCACTCACACGATATAGGTGGTACTCACGTTATTGGAACGCAGAGAGACCCTTCCCCCGCAGCGGGCACAGAACTTAGTCTGGCAGTAGGAGCACAGGTTTCCGCAGCCATCAGCAAACTTGGTCTTGTGGCAGATGCCACAGGTGGGGGCGTCATCCTTGTGTTGGCCCTGCTGCCTCTGTTGGGGGGGCTCCGGCCCAATCCGCCTCACCTGCTCCTTGTAGTTGGCAAACTGCTGGTGCAAACTGGAAGGGGAGAGGAGACAGAGAAAGAGAAAGGGGACATAAGAAATTTAGGTTCAAATTCAATAGTCGCCAATGTTACATTTTTACCTGATAGCTTCCCAATCTTATGAGTAAATTTAACATCAATTCTCTCAATTTTAACATGTTACCAGTAAATGTAACATTTTAGCCAAATAATCCCTCCATTTTAACATTTTACCCCAAATTTAAAATTTTAACCCAATAATCCCTCAAATTAATAATTTTACATTTTTGTACCATTTTAACCCAATAATCCTTCAAATTTGTATTTTTTTGTGACATTTCAACCAAATAATCCCTCAAATGAATAATTCCACATTTGGTAAAATTTGTAACATCTTAACACAATCCCTCAAATGAATAATTTTACACTTTTGTAACATTTGTAACATTTTATTAAACCCTCAAATGAATAATTTTACATTTTTGTAACTTTTGTAACATTTTAACCCAATAAACCCTCAAATTAATAATTTATGTTTTTTTTGCCTTTTGTAACATTTTTACCTAATAACGCCTCTCCCCCCTCCCCAAGTTTACCAGCAAATTTCAAATTTTTACCTAATGACCCTCAACATTTTCCAGCAAATAACTTTTTAACATAATAATCCCTCAATTTTAACATTTTACAAGCAATTTTATAAGTAGATTTAACATTTTTATCTATCATCTACCAATAAATCTGACATATCAGAAATTTTGACTTGATGACCTGATACTCTAATTAGATTTTTCCCCTAATAATGCCCCATATTTATTTAGATTAATTGACAATATGTTTTTTTTCTAACAAACTGATTTTCACAGTAAGTTCAATGGTTACCCTGTTTTCTCAAAAAAATCATCTCACAGAACAGAACCAAACAATATAGCCCTGACTGACCATGTGCACATAACGAACTCCAACTTCAAGGTATGTATTTACTTGGAAAATATGTTGCTAGTAAGCACTTATTCTGAAGCTAATGCAGTAATTGAAGACAGTATCATGATATTTCAAAGGTTCACAAACTGCATGTCAGTGGAAACTCCACTACCAAACCTCACATTTCCTTCACTCTCTTTCACTCCAGCTCTATCTCTGTCTTTCTTTCAGTCTAATGTTCTTTCCACCACGTAGATGAAGAATGCTTAAAGACTACATGAACGTCTTCCAAAAGAGTTCCAAACAAACCAGCAACTACTAAACAAAATCATGACACATACAACCCATATCCAGCATTTTCCCGTCTAAACAGCACTGAGGTCTCAAGCATGAATCTATCCGGAGCTTTACTTACGCTAAAGGGGTCTTCCTCACAGACTCCTCCGCCATGACGATATCATGTGACGTATATTAAAATAAGCAACCTATATATAGAGTTAAAAGAATATACTACCTACGGAATGTGATGAATGTGCGAGCATCCATGCATAACGTGCCCCAGAGAAAGACAACGAGATGATCTGAACTCCTGCCCCAGTCCTAACCCCTGTCTCCCTCCCCTGTGCACCCCTACTGCTCTCCTGTTCCTCAACACCGTCACCAGTGAACATCCTGTGGGTCAAAGATAAACGTAAAGAACAAGATCCAACACAGGAGTGACAAGATGTGACTGCAAGATTAAAAATTTAAATTAAAAAACTAAATCGGTTGCTTTTTCGCAGGCATAAGAGTTCAATACAATGCAATACAATACATTTATTATAACTTTTTTGGTATTAAAAGAAGAAATTTACAATTACACAATATAAAAAAGTGCAAAAACAAAGAACTAGGTATCTAAAAAAAATTCTATAATTAAATTACAAATATGTGGGAAATATTTACAAAAATGTCAAATTTTTGTCACCATCATTTAAGGTTGTAATATTCACCATAACTGAGAAGAACTACAGAAAGTCAGATATATGTTTTTATTTATTTGAATAATATATTTTATCCAGTTTAGCTGGATTATCAATTACGAATGCTCTAAAATTTCTTAGGAAAAAATTAAATATCCATCCATTCATCTATATCAAGGGCTATTTTTAATGGCATGATCAATTACTAAAACACTAGACACAAATTATAGACAAATAACAGGCTTTTTACAATATTCTGTTCCTCAACACCGTCACCAGTGAACATCCTGTGGGTCAAAGATAAACGTAAAGAACAAGCTCCAACACAGGAGTGACAAGATGTGACTGCAAGATTAAAAATTTTAATTAAAAAACTAAATCGGTTGCTTTTTCGCAGGCATAAGAGTTCAATACAATGCAATACAATACATTTATTATAACTTTTTTGGTATTAAAAGAAGAAATTTACAATTACACAATATAAAAAAGTGCAAAAACAAAGAACTAGGTATCTAAAAAAATTCAATCAAATTTTTGTCACCATCATTTAAGGTTGTAATATTCACCATAACTGAGAAGAACTACAGAAAGTCAGATATATTTTTTTATTTATTTGAATAATATATTTTATCCAGTTTAGCTGGATTATCAATTACGAATGCTCTAAAATTTCTTAGGAAAAAATTAAATATCCATCCATTCATCTATATCAAGGGCTATTTTTAATGGCATGATCAATTACTAAAACACTAGACACAAATTATAGACAAATAACAGGCTTTTTACAATATTTACAATAAATTATATATGATTTCTCAATTTTATGTGGCAAAATTTCATGTGCAGAAATAAAGAGACTGAGAGACACAGCATATAACAGTATGAGTTAATGCTATTAGCTCAGCTCAGATAAGTTGGCGTTTCAAACTTCAAATTTCATAAGAAATGTTTGAATTTATAATGGAAGTTTTTGATTATAGATACATTATAGATACATAGCAAATAGCACAGAAAGTACATTGAGATCTCTTATGAAACTCTAAAGCTAATATCTAATAAACAAATGAAATATTAAATTGATTTTTAATCTAGATTTTTAAGTGTAACTGGAAAAAGGCACATTGTAATTCCAAAAGGCTTGAAATAGGATCCCAATTGCAATCAAAAAAAGGAAAGCAGGTTGAATTAAGCATGCATTCTTCTCATCTCAACATTAAGATGTAACATTCACCTTTCAAACTTTCAGAACACAATGACCTTTAGTTACAGTAGCTTCTATGAACAACAGAGCACAAAGTCAACGCTGAAATTAAATTGAGCAGCACTAGACTACAAAAACCTTTCAACGCTTTATGGAAAAACATGAGAAACAGAGACAAACATTGAGCTTGGCACTGTAAAAGAACATGTGAAAGTGCTTTGTACTCTGAGCCGGAAATGATATTCAGGAAAGCAGCCCAGGCTTGCCATAATTGAGACAGCACGTAAAACAAAGACCCATAAGTGAAGCACAAGGTTATACGAAAGTGAACCACAGCTTTACTTTACTAGCACAAACCCCTCTTCCCCATCACAAATCATTTGCTTCTCTCTCTCTCTCTCTCTCTCTCTCTCATCTAGGAATAGAAATAAACCTTTTGTGAAATGCAAATCAGGCACAGAGTCTGCAAGAAACGGTGAGCAATTCACACAGGACTCCGGCATTAGCACAGAACTTGGTGTAATTAAGGTATGAGGAAGCTCTAATTAATGTGGTAAAGTGTGGGGATACGGAGGAGAGCCGGCGTGGAGATGCGTGAGGTGGGATGCGTTTTTACTCCGTTCTCCCCTGCTTCATGACAGCTGGTCCTCAGTGGCTGCTGATGTCGTCGGGCGAGCACATGGAAACGTCCATGATTAAACAGCTGTCAGCAGTCGCTCGTACTAACGCACACCATGACAGGAGCCACAACTGTAACTCATTGGCTGTGCGCAGCGTTCCTGTGGAGGCTTTGGTCGGCCCTACACGCTGGCCCATTTATCATGTCCGCTAGGCCCCACGGCTCCCCCCATGGGCATAAATCCACCCTATCTGTGCCAGGATGTCGTATGAAAGGACAGACGAGGGACAGAGATGTAGTGAAAGTACTGCTGAGGTTCAGTCAGTGTAAATTCAACATCATTCACAGCGAATGCCGGGACAAACGTGCGTTTATGAGGGAACAGAGCACATTGGCAGCCTGTGATGGAGCCATAAATGCAGCTCACAGGCACTAGCAGCTCCATTCATCCTCTAACAAAAGAGGACAAATCTAAACACCACTCACAGGACATTTATGCTGTGTTCAACAGGAAAAACAGCTTGACACAAAAATGCCATTAATAAAATATATGTCAATAAAGAAGAAGGTATTTTATATACAGTGGTGGCCAAAATTATTAGAACACTAGTATTTTCACCAGCTAAAAAAATGGATTTAAGTCAGTTATTTCTATTGTTTGCTGTAATGTGTCAGTAGGAAATATCCCATTCATTTTGCCATTAATTGTAATATTCCAAAGAGATTTTTGTTTGCACAAGGAGTCTGACGACAGCCAGTGCTCCACACAGAGATCTGATCTCATCATCATCCAGTCTGTCTGGAATGACATGAAGAAACAGAACAAACTGAGACAGATTAAATCCAGAAGAACTGTGGCAACGTCTTCAAGATGCTACAAGAAACCTTCAAAGCTATAGTACTGTTAAAAGTTTTAGGCACTTGTGTAAAAATGCTGTAAAATGAGGATGCTGTCAAAAATAATGTCATAAATAGAATTTCTTTATCAATTAACTTCTACTAACTAAATTAAATCAACATTTGGTCTGACCATCCTTTGCGTTTAAAGCAGCTTTTGCCCTAGGTGCAATCTCATTCCAGACAGACTGGATGATGATGAGATCAGATCTCTGTGTGGAGCACTGGCTGTCGTTAATCTCACTGGATTATTACAGTTATTGGCAAAATGAATGTTTGGAAATGTAAACTGATATTTCCTACTGACACACTACAGCAAAAGATAGAAATAACTAGGGGTGGCACGATACAATTTTTTCAGAACCGATCCCGATCCGATACCAAAAGTTCTGAGTATCGGACAATACCATTACCGATCCGATACCAGCACAGTTTTTTTTATTTAATTTCTATACCTCAGTGTGTGTTGACCTGATCATCACTCTTTTGTGTATTACACACAATCTACTAAATATAGACAACTTCATTATAAAGAAAAATAACAAATTAAAAAATATATAATCATAATCTATGAGAAAAATACAATTATAAACTAGGTTAGTGGTTAATTCAGCAGCAAAAGTTACTCTACAAAAAATGAGTTCACAATGATTTTATAAAATGTAAACATTTAGAGTAAAATGTTACACATTGCTCTTTGTATTGTAATATACATTCATGAAAAACAAGTAAATATAATTATATATAAATATATGCAATAAAGTAAATAAATTTCTTTTACATTTATAGCACAGTAATGATGCAGCAACATATGATAGATACGACAGAACAAGAAAGGCTATTAACAATCTTTCACTGTGCAAAAGTATTATAACATGAAATGCTCCAATACAGAGCAGAATGATGCGCTCGAAGCAACACGGAGTCACAGCGCGCAGCGCTCTGCATAGAAAAGTTCAAAGATACTGATGCGTAGTGTATTAAATCTGTGCGTTAGTTTATTAAGCCTTTTCTTTTAACAGTTTTAAATTTCAGTTACTGTGCGCGTGAAGAACAATTCATAGTGCTCTGTACGCCAGTGTTGTGATCTCTAACAGACACCCGGTAGAAAGTAACATGATTTAGAATTAGCTATAAACTCCAGCAAGATAAAGTCATTTTATGCAAAACCACTGATGTTTATCTACAGATCAAGTATAATAATAGGAACATTGTATCATCCTTGAGAGAGTTTCGTCATCTTGACTGTCGTAACTGAACGCGATGCGCAGCTTGAATGCTGAATGGAGGATGACTGACAAGCCACAGCGGAAAGGGTTTATGTGAACTTGAATTTAATGACATAAATACTCATCTGTACCTCACATTATACTATGGAACGGTCTCAGAACACTTGAAATATAGGGCACGGAATCTTTATGGTGCTTTATAATGTTTTTGTGCCTTTCGTGGGGTTTAACAAAAGACAGAATAGTATACGCACTATATCGGATTTGGATCGGTCTCGTCTGACCGATACCCCGATCCAGCAGAAAATGCCAGTATCGGAGCGATACCAATCCTGAATATCGGATCGGCGCACCCCTAGAAATAACTGACTTAAAGACATTTTTTAACTGGTGAAAATACTAGTGTTCTAATAATTTCGGCCACCACTGTTCAAAACTTTGGGATCGGTAAACATTTTTTAATGTTTTTGAAAGAAGTCTCTTATACTCACCAAGGCTGCATTTATTTGAAATATGAAATTTGGAAGGAAACATTTTTTAATATTGTAAATATTATTAAAACTATTATTCAATTATTTTTTATTATTAAAATAACGGTTTTCTATATTAAAATATGAAAAAATAGGATTGTAAATAAATTTTTGGAAAAGCTGAATTTTTAGCAGCCATTATTGAAAACAGTTGTCCTACTTAATATTTTTGTGGAAACTGTATTACCTTTAATAAGAAATCTTCAGTGAAATTATAAACATCTTTACTTTTTATGTGTCCTTGCTGAAAAAAGTATGAATTTATTTTTTATAGATTTTTTATTATTTTATTTTACAACAATACAATGTGAAAAACATACTGCCATTTATTTCTTCTACAATGTAATCTTTTAACATTTAACATTTGTTTGTTAATTAATGCCTTGCCTTAAATGAGTTCTGCTGGATAACCAGAGCATCATAACACTAAACATGTCTGGAGATTAATATCTTATATATCTTGTTAATATAACTTCCATTTATAATATATATATATATATATATATATAATGTATGAACACAAAATAAAACACAGAATATATATTAAGAATGAATAAAAAATATAAAATGTTATACTTATAAAAATGTTTATAAAAGCTATTTTAAAAATCTATATTTTATTACATTACTGTTTGTCTATCAATAAACAGTGCAAAATAGCGACATGTAGGAGCACATGCACTTCTCCTGTATAGTGTACTTCTAATATTTTGAGAACGGATAGTTACGCTCTAAAACCCCAAAGTGGAAAAACAGTATTACTCCTCTTAACATTTTCTTGAATAACAAACAGGGCAGCACTTATGCTGCCAGGCAAACTCACATACCTTAAGTACCTATAAGAAAGAAATAGTCTCATTACTCTTGATAAAAATGGGCTAAATTTAGCCTCTTAAATGAACGCAGCACTTTCACTCTATTGGTTCCATGAATTTAAAGGCCTCTTACGATATGGCAGCTGCTCATATTTTGCATTAAACAGCTGTTTAACTGCATTTTTTAAAAAGGCTTTCGCTTATAAATCTAGCAAAGGGTGACTACCACTTATCACAAGGGGACCGAAGTCACTAAGGCCAAACTGGAATGATTTATCCCATCACATGGAGATCAATGTTTGAAAGTGAGCGGAAATCCATCAAAGTACACCATGTGAAAGCATCAGGAGAAACATAGTGAGAAAATCACTCCCTTCCAATTTAGAAATTAAGCCCCCCTTCCAGATAGTAGCAACTCCATGTATGACTGATTTCTGCAGACAGACACCTTAAAATAAATGGGGTTCAAATGAACTGAATTATTTGGGCTTTTGATTTTGTTGTGCTTATTACCACACAGAAAAACAATGCTTCTGTTGGGCCCCGTGAGGGTTTAAAAAGGGAAAAATCCATTGAGAGAGTAGAATAAAACAAATGTTAGTCCATTTCTTAAATGTCAATAATTTATAAGAAGGTTTTGTCATGTTTAGAGATGCACTAATACTGAAATTCTAGGTGATACAATATTGCAGTAATCCTTCTTTATATGGATGATAATCGATAAATGCCCAGTATAAAATTATATAACATTTTGTTTAAGCATCAAAACTTTATATTTTGTACAATATGAAAAATGGATATTCATTTAAAGATTTGCTGATTACTTTTAATAGCACTATTAAATTATTAGTGTTTTTAAAGATTGACTTTAAATAAGAATTACACAATGGTACTCTAAATGTAAAAAATAAAGGGAAATAAGCATGTCGGTCAAAGACAAAAAAGGGTTTAAGCATAAAAACAATAAGTGTAATACTGCTTTTTAAATTGTTGTTGTCTTTACCAATTTTTTTTTTTTAAGTTTTCTGTTTAATTTCACTGCAATTTTGTTTTTGTTTTTCCAAGCAAAAAATACATATCATAAATTTTTCCCTGATTTACAGAAGACACCCACTAAAATGTCATTCAGTGTAACAATCTTGTCAGGCATATTTACAACAAAAATCAATTTATGACATATTAAAAGTAGGGTTGCACCGATATGAACATTTTGACCGATACCGATAACCGATTATTCTTTATTTTTGAAAGCCGATAACCGATATGTTGGCCGATAAATCTATATCCAAATTGTTATATACTTTTTGAGAGCCTGATTACAAAAAAGGTCTCATCATTAAAAGCCACATCCCAAACACTTCAACATAAGCAGCCTAGTTTGAACGGTGTACGTTTTAAAAATATTTTTACTCTCCCATTACCAAATTTAGTCATAAAAAAAGTCTTACAAATAAATAAAATAATGCATAAATAATGCAAACAAGTCACTGGACATCATTACACATGTAAAGAATCAAAATGAATGCGCCACAGATCAATAAAACAGAATAGCCTCTGCACGGACAATAATTAAATGATTTTAATTACTAAACCATATTGTTGATGAAAATAATAAGAGAAAAATACAAGTGGTTGTTGTTATTAATAATATATCAATGATTTTGAAAAAGTAACAAATTAATACCACTGTTTTAAATAGCAGCCATTGAGCTGCAGCTCAAGCTGAAGCTGAAGAGCTGAATGAACACGGTTAGACAGCATGATTATTGCACAGGTGTGCCTTAGGCGGGCCACAATAAAAAGCCACTCTAAAATGTGCAGTTTTATCACAAGCACAACGCCACAGATGTCGCAAGTTTTGAGGGAGCGTGCAATTGGCATGCTGACTGCAGGAATGTCCACCAGAGCTGTTGCCCGTGAATTGAATGTTAATTTCTCTACCATAAGCCGTCT
>NW_015505285.1:3392631-3399267 GCF_001515645.1 Sinocyclocheilus grahami | reverse complement strand
CCAATATCCAGCAACTTCGCACAGCCATTGAAGAGGAGTGGTCCAACATTCCACAGGCCACAATCAACAACCTGATCAACTCTATGCAAAGGAGATGTGTTGCACTGCGTGAGGCAAATGGTGGTCACACCAGATACTGACTGGTTTTCGGACCCCCCAATACAGTAAAACTGCACATTTTAGAGTGGCCTTTTATTGTGGCCAGCCTAAGGCACACCTGTGCAATAATCATGCTGTCTAATCACCTGTGAGGTGGATGGATTATCTCGGCAAAGGAGAAGTGCTCACTAACACAGATTTAGACAGATTTGTGAACAATATTTGAGAGAAATAGGCCTTTTGTGTACATAGAAAAAGTCTTAGATCTTTGAGTTCAGCTCAAGAACAAAAGTGTTGCGTTTATAATTTTGTTCAGTGAAGTTGTAATTTTACATTTTTTAAATTTGACACAATCCTAGGTTTTGCCCATTGGTCAGTAAGGTTTTTTACTTATTTAAAACACAATAAAATGTAATATGCTCCCTTATTCTTTTATATATTTTAATATGTACACGTCAGAATAAGCATGTTGTTTGAATTTTTACATAAATATTGTGTTACACTGAATGACAATGTAACATTATTTAAACCAAATTTTTACATTTTATTCTCCAAAAACTTATTTGAAACCTTAAAAGTAGACACTTTACTTATATTTAATGTGCTTTCTATGGACATAAAATCACTTTTGTAAATTTCTTTTGATGCTGACATCTTAACGTCTTTGACCCATGTACAATTAATCCAATATAAAGTATATCAACAGATGAAAATAAATTAAAAATAATCTGAAAACCAAACTGCTATTTATATTATGTGCATCCCAAGTCAAGGAACATTTGCCAGTGAGGGACTTTTTTTTTTAAATCATTCACCCTATTGATTGCCTTGTTGGGTAAACTAGAATGCACACATATTCAACAAAGTTTTTAACAAAATGTATAATTTTGTATTAAAAAAAAAAGCTTTTTTAACTAAAAGTCATAAATTTCTTCAAATTATTTTATAGCACTGACTTCCTCCTCACAGTTTGCTACCACTCTGTCTCATACTGCTTAAATATCCGGTTTTGACAATTATCCAGACAACGCCATGGATGCTCAAGGTCCGGCCTCAATGTGTCTGTTGGCTCTGGCTCTTCAGGAACGGGCTCTAGTACAGTTTGCCATTATTTCTACTCAGTCAGGCACTGAGGCTGAGGATGGGGGTTGCCAATCCTCTGAGTGGCACCATATGGTACCATGAGCAGTGCCATGGCTGAGTCCTGCCTCCACCGGAACTTCTCCACTGTGGAGACTGTTGACAGCGCTGCCCCCTGCTAACCCCACAGACCAGCCATGTGGCAAGGCTACGGTGCCGTTTCCCTCCCACATTCCCCCTCTCACTCTCAGCACTTTCAACAGCATTGTGTCTCCTCCTTTTTCGTTTCACACACTTGCAATGGTGCTTTCTGAAAATGACCTGATTTTAACTCATTTTTCTCTCTTAAGTGCTCCAGCTAAACACACACACAGAAGCATATATGAGCAAGACCTCTCCTGTTCTCACTCACACTGGCTTTGAGTTCTTGACTGTGCTGTTCTTGAAACCTTTTACATCTCACTCTTTCATGTTTAGATTTATGTATCACGTTTCATTGTTTTCTCTTAAAGACAAAATAGCCAGTCAATTCGACTATAGTGACTATGGGTTGATTTTAATAAAACAGGATGCATTTTTCTTATAGCGTCATATAAAGGTCACATTACAACTGTCTTGAAAACTACTTGAAATTATTTGCTACTCTTCAAATATCTTTTATGTATAGATTTTATTATATTGATTTTATAATTTTTCATCCTAGACCTAGACGTTCAATCTTAAAAACTGAAAATCTATCACAAATGAAAAAATTATGGCAATATTTCTATGATGAACTATGATCATTTAAACAAAAAGTGAGATTATTTATTTTGCTTTTTTTTCAGTTCATAAAACAAATTTCCAACAAGACCCTCAATTGTGCCATTATTGTGGTTATCTTTGAGACACAGAAGTGTCAGTGAGCACCATGCTTGAGATAAAATGTGAGTGATGTATTTAATTTCCAAGCAAACTGTTATTTGATTTTTCCACTTTATTAAAAAAAATGTTAAATGTAATTTCCACCACAGAACACTATTAAATACCACAAATAATAATAAAAAAATGACACTGTGGTTTAAATGTGTCATTTTTGAAATTTTTCTTATCGTAATGAACTATTCTCCTGTCATGCATATTCTGCATCAGACATTAATAGTGGGCAAATTAAATGTTATTAATTATCTGTATTAAGTTTTATGGGTGTTTTGAGTTACACGTTGCATTGTGTGTATTAGGGTTAAAGGAAATGTCTGTAAATTTAACAGAAAATGCACTGGTAATTTTCTGCCAAGACATTATACATTTTTCTTCAGATTTTTTCTTGAAAAGTATAAAAAGTATAGTCCTCCCCTATATAATGAGAAACATGAATACTACAAGGAAAAAAGTTGTCAACAATTCACAATATACAGTATATGTCATATATTATATGACAAGGCTCACTAATGAAATTAAAGGCATATAAAAAAAATTTAATCAAAGACTATGAAAATCTACTAAAGCCATCATATGTAACACACATAAAAAGGCACCTCACTGAAACGAAAGAAAATCACCAGCTCCAGAGCATTATGAAATATCAGCGCTCTCAATCACATGCCCAGTGGAGATACTAGATGGCACAGACCAGAGAGAAGGTCACATGACAAAAATGATGAGCACACAGAGGAGTGTTGTACACATCACATTACCAGCCGCTGCCTCCCATAGGACAGGTAGAGAGAAGCAAGTGTACAGCGGTGTCCTCATTATGCCAAACTGGAGATGCAGCAGAGTCGGGGGAGAGGTGTTACGTCCTCTCTGTGCTCTTAAGGCTACAGTAACACTAACGTCCGGTAAGCCAGCCATAGATAACTATAGTATTCTTTCCTTCACCCTCTTGTCTTTTGGTCATTTATTATTGCACTTCCTTTTTTTCATAAGGAAGTTTCCAATCCCCTTCACAGATTCCCTAATGGGGTTCCTTTCTAGCCTTTTGTAACTAAGAGCTTTTTGCTGTCAAGAGCCTCTACTGTGAGCGAGTAGAAATCCACAGCTGTTACATGAATACAGAACTGTGATATTTAAAGGGATAGTTCACAATGAAAATTCTGCCATTACTTACTCACCCTCATGTCATTCCACACTCATAAGAATTCCTTTATTGCATTAAAAGGAGACATTTTGAAGGCGGTGCTGATCACTTTTTTAAAAATGCAATTACAATGAATAGGAACAAGAACAGTTTTCAATTTTAAAAAAGACACAAGATACATAAAAAAATGGACCCTAGTCCATGTGGTCAGTTTTACACTAGTTATTAATTGATGTTGTATTTAGGTTTATTGCCATATCTACGGTGACCGGGAGGTTACATGTTCGGTTCACTTAGTTTTGTCGTGGCCACGATATATTAACTAATAGGAACGTGATATGTTGTGGCCATCGTGCGCAATTAGGGATGTAACGGTATGAAAATTTCATATCATGGTTATAGTGACCAAAGTTATCACGGTTATCAATATTATCACGGTTTTGTTAAAATTAGATGAACGTGTTCAAAAAGAACTGATACACAATTTCACTGATACACAACTGAAAACATTTCAATAAGTTTTATATTTGAAAATCAACAAACAACAAATACAATTAGGAGCTATATGCACTTTTTTAGCATAAAAATTAAATTAACATTAACATGAAGCTCTAATAATAATAATAATAAAAATAATAAATCACTTATATATATATATGTATATATACACATACATACTGTATATACACACACACACAAAAAAGTATATATATATACATACAATGTGATTTACGTTTGTGATCATGTGATCTTCGGTTAGGAGATCTTGTGATGCTTTTTAAAGCAAAGTTGGGGTTGATTTCGAGTTCACATACAAACATAAATAGAACAGGCTAATTAAATTAGTCTTTTAGTGTAAGACAACATATTTTTCGTCAGTGATAGAAATATGATTTAAGACTGTAGTGCAAGCAAGTTTAGTTGGAAAACGTTTAATAGTAAATAAGACACAATTAGACAATATTTGAATAAAATAATAATAATAATAAATATTTATTTGCAACAACTGATGGAGTACTGAATGCTGCACGCACGCGCAGCGTTGTCAAGGTAAAATTTGGTCAGTCATTCCCTTCGCCAAAGGAGTTCCAAACGCTTATACGAGACAGTAATACCCTGTACCCTTCAAAGAACACACTTCAAGGGCTCTGCCAAATGTCTCTTGTATCACCGCGGAGGCGCAGACGCACTCTCTCGTTTCATTCAAATGCAGCTTGCCGTCTTGCGTCTCAGTTTTTGATTGTATTGAAAATGAAATCAGAGGAATTTAATATTAATACTACAATAATTTTGCTGTAGTGATCATATTGTCCTGACGATTGTTTTGTACACTGTTCATAATGGATTTATAAACAGGTAAGATTTCAAAACATTAATCTCAATTCAATATTTCATATCCCCATATTTATATATTATTATAGGTAAACAAAAAAAATCTGTGTAATAAGTTAACTATGAATATACAATACATTATCCCTTAAATGTCAACCTTATAGTTTGAACGTTCATTCGTCTTGGCTCAAAGCCACTTGCTGAGAACTTTTCTTCGCGGAAGCTTTGCGTTAATTTCAAGTGAGATAACGAAATATTTAATCTCGAATCAATATTTTTTGTCCAATTATTTGCCCAGTTAGTTTTGGTATTGAGGTAAATTTACCTTGCATTCGCTATATAACAGTGTGGTGGTCACGAAGATGACTGAGCAAATTTGATGCGTTTCCCTGTTTTGCGACTTTCTTCTTTCAAGATCAGCAGACAGGGTGACCGTCCTCGATTAAATTGCCTTCAGGACTCTTGTAAAAGCCAAAATACGACCAGACCACCGATTTGGTCCTCTTAGATGGCTGAAAAATCTCCCGAGCGCTGTCACTGCCTGCCACCATTTCATCTCGTGCAAAAAACAACAACAACATTGCATGCTGCTTCTGCGTCAGACTGATGCTGGCTGGACATGATTTACTGCGAGTTTTCAAAATCGCGATAATCAAATACAGTTTTGATGATAATTAAATTTTAAACGATAATACTAACCGTCAGGGCATTTTATCGTGATTTATCGTGAAACCGGTAATCGTTCCACCCCTATGCGCAATACAGACCGATAGCCTAGGCCTATGGTTAATATAATTATTTAATAATGTAATAATTTCTATAATAATTAATAAAATAATTTCTTAATTAAAAATTAAATATTAATAAATTCATAACTGATAATCCAAGGTTGCTATGGTCACGCAGGTCTGTTTAATTGTGGCCACGAGAAAAACACTGTTCCCTCAACATAGGATCTCTAATTGCTTACGTAGGGCCCTATTTTAACGATCTAAGCGCAAGGTCTAAAGCGCACAGCGCAGGTGCACTTAGGGTGTGTCTGAATCCACTTTTGCTAGTTTGACGATGGGAAAAACGGTCGGTGCGTGGTCTAAAAGGGTTGTCCCTATTCCCTTAATGATTAATAGGTGTGTTTTTGGCATAACGTGCAATAAACCAATCAGAGTCTCATCTCCCATTCCCTTTAAGAGCCAGTTGCGCTCGTGCCATGCCGAATTTGCTATTTACACAGCAGAATTTGCAAGCGCAAAGACAGAACACGTCTCTAGAGAGGAAACGTATATGCTCGTGCACGAGCAAATAGGTAGCCTAATTCTGATACATGCAATGACTATCCATTATGACATGTAGGCATTTTTATATTTATGTAGCCTACACAATAACAATCTTTTACATTGTAATCCTTTAATTTTTAATATTCGGCATGTTTGTGTGCTGCTGTGCATCCCTGGGTGTGTAATAAGCAGAGTGTACTCGCATTGTGCACCCGCCTATACTAACGCGCTCTATAAATAACAAAAAAACTACTGCTCCATTGACTTTAGACCAGGTTTTAGTCGGTCAATGACATGGTCTATTTCAGTTGCCTGAAAATAACAACGCGCCAACAATGCGCTTGAACACACCTCGTTTTCAGACTAGCAAGCCCATGAGCACACAAATGGGCGCAAATGCATTTGCTATTTAAACAGCGTGCAGGACATGAAAATGATAACTGCAGTGCCAGGCTGAAACTAGCAAAAAACACTTGTGTCGCGCCTGGTGCCGCATTGCGCCAGGTGTATGATAGGGCCCAAATTCTTCAATTCAAAAATGTCTTCTTTTCTTTTCAACAAAATTCAATGCATTCAATGACAACACTTCACAACTTCACTTTGGATGGACTTTCTAAACAGCTCACAGTTCAAAATACATGACATACAACTGGATTGTTTATGAATTATGCATTGTGCAATGAATTCCGCAATTACATTTAACTCATATAAAATAAATAAATTATATATATATATATATATATATATATATATATATATATATATATATATATATATATATATATATATATA
>NW_015505285.1:3388558-3392442 GCF_001515645.1 Sinocyclocheilus grahami | reverse complement strand
GTGGCACCCTACAAAATTTATTTTGTCACAATATTTTAATTTCTAACTTCGATGTGATAATTTGAAAACTATAGATATTCGGTACAACCGGGAAGAACTGCAGAATATAATGTCATACAGATATTTTTTATATTATAAAAAATGTGTCTATCAATGGTGGCAATCAGTAGGCTAATTTCTAATAAAGAGACCAATTTATATGACAGATTTTAATGTAGGCTTTTATTCATATGTAAACATTGTGAGATAGCTAGTTATAATGGTAATTAAACAAAGTTTTGCTCACTCAGTGTATTTTTGATTTTACAGCTGGGTAATTTTGTTGCAGTAGCACGAGATAGCTTGATTTAAAACTTTGAATTGAATAAAAAATGACAAGGAGGCTAAGCAGTTAATATAAAATAAGCACAAATAAAAAAAATCACGATAGGCCTACAAATGAAATAAATTGCTTTTTAGTTTTTCGGGTAGGTCTAACACACAGTAGGGCTATTAAGAGATCTTTTTTTACCAATTCTAGAAAGCTATTATTATCAGAGGACACATGAGCATAACGGTTAGCAGATCAATGAATGAGAGGGCAGCGTTACCAGAGTTGCCCATTTACCACACCATGTTACAACACAGTAGGGCTATTGCAGACAGAAACAATACTGTACTACATAGATGTTTCCTGTCAGCTTGATTTTTGAGTGGACTTTGCTGTTCCGATGAACAGTATATGAGTGGAGCACTCACATGGGCCGTGAGCGACTGAGCGGAGCACACACGCATAAAGCAGGATAATATGCAGAGCGTCACACCACGTGAATCCTGAGCGGTGAACTAATTTTCGGCAGCCGGAATTTCAGTGCATCTCTAATTATTGGTGACATTAGATATGGATATTATATAATAGCTGCTTTTTTGAACATTTTAGCAATTTAAAAATATTAAAAATGATTTTTTACAAGGCACCCCTGCTCTCGAAAGACGCGGCACTCCGGTTGGGAAACACTGTTCTAAATAATGCCGCGAGTGGGGCTTGAGGAAGTGACGTCGCCTGCGTCTGCGCAGTGCGACCTGATGCAGCCTCTGAAGTGAGACACAGGAAACAGAAATACTGCAAAATAATAAGAATAACGCGACTAAACGAGACGAAATAACGTTATAACATTTAGTTTCGTCTCCAGGAAACAGAAATACTGCAAAATAATAAGAATAACGCGACTAAACAAGACGAAATAACGTTATAACATTTCGTTTCGTCTCGTTTTGGTCAACGAAAATGAAGAGACATTCTAGCATAGTTTTTATTTTGTAAACCACATTTAGTCTCGCTTTTATTCATCAACAATATTGCATTATACATTTAATTATAGTTATCGTCACATGACCAGCATTTACGTTGCGTCGTTCGTTGACGACGATATTTAGTCATAATCTTCGTTGACGAAAGCAACACTAGTAGCAAGTTCCTGTACTTGCTTGCAGCAGCAGCAATAATCTACAACTACAGCAATAACCAACAGCAGCAGCATTTCAGCAGCAGCGTAGCAGATCTGTTCCGCCAAGACCAAATGCATTAACATTGTCATATCCATCGCCATGCTAAAATGTTCAGAGAGTTGTCATAATTGAAATATATATATATACATACACACACACACACACACAAGACACTCTGTTTCCAAGAACAACAGTGTAACTGGCCTGATCAGCAGGCCTTTTCATCCACAGTTGAGCCGAGTGGAGGAGCTGTACAGTGCCACCAGGACAATAACATTTCCCAGAACCCCCTGGTGATGGCAGCAACTCTGTACCGATTAGACAGCATCCCTTTAATAATGAATGGAGTGGAGCTTCAAACTCACATGCAAGAGACATAGAGCGAGAATGTGAACTGAAAGAAATAAAGATATGGTAATATTTTTACCAGGGGTTACAGTAAATGCAATAATGAATGTGAACTTGAGAGCTTGTACTCAACAAAGACAGAAAATAATAAGTGGGAATGGGAGACAGAAATAAATGTGTGAGCTTAGTAAGGTTTAGTAAGGCATCTACTCAAGTGGCCACTCTCCTCTGTCAATAATCCAACTCATTACTTTTTCCCCTTAAACAGCCTCCGTGACACTCACATTAGCTTTGACCAGCTAGTGTTTCAGTTAACAAACCTCATGAAAACACTTAATAAACCTGTCAGCCTTTAAAGCCCCCCGGCAAAATAGAGACCTGTCGTTAATTAGGGTGGTACATGAGATGATGATGATGTCTATTTTTACCCTGCTGTAAATTACCCATTTACAAACAGATTAGAGTGGGTGGGAGGAGGAAGGGAGGTGTTGAGATGGAGGGATGCGGGGGGAGAGAAGTGGGAAGAAAGAAAAAGATGGAGAATATGTGCAGTAGCTGTTGCAGTGGAGTGGTGGATGCTGGGATCTCCTGATAAAATGTCCATATGGCCAAGCTGTGCATTTATACAGGGCCAACACAGCCCAGTGGAGGCTCAGCATTAAACACACACCAGGCTATAAGCATGATGCTAAACACACACATATATATACACATGTAAACACAAGCTGTGCAAATACACACAAATGCACATGATGCACCAGTTGGCATAATACAAATCAGCAGCCAGTTTGAGTGGAACCCATGCCAGCAAACACACACACACACACACACAATAAAGTCCAGCCACTGCATTTACACTGGACCATATCTGAGCAATTCCACACGAACCAGACCAACAGTTCAATAAACAAGAAGTTTATATTGAATAACTTACGTTCAAGATTCAATATCCACAGTTAGGTTGCATATTTTGTTTCTCTGACGAACATAGTTGCAAATAAATCCACAGCAGAATTAAGAATTAGGCGTCTCTGAGCAACACAGCATTGGCTTTACTGAATGGATCTGTTTTTTTTAACATATTGGTTGAGTGAATGATTCATTGACTCGCTCAAAAAAGTCACTTGTTTATTTTCTGAATTAATCAATGTTTTTAAACAAATCCTTTGCGTGAATGATTCAATGACTCACTTATAAAAAACACCACTTGATTTGTGTCTAAATTAATTAATATTTGTAATATTGTATAAATTAATTTAAATGAGTTTTAAGGAATCGGTTGACTGAATTGATTCAAATAACCCATTTATTTGACAGTCATGTCACCACCTAGTGACGTAACAATGTAACCTGCAAAAAGAGTCACTTAATGTCCTCATCACTAATGCGCATATTAAATGATTTTTTGTTTGTTTGTTCGTTTTACATCATTATTATTCAAAGCTGCAAAAACAAGAGGCATTGCAGGAAAATTATTAACATTAGCTGCCAAACAAAAAAGATTCATACATTTCAGCACTTCTAAAATGTTTATGTATAAAGTTATATGGGTCAATTTTTGTGTCCATATGGTTTAATTAAATTTAAAAGGGTTAAAATTTCAAAATAAATGCACAAATTAATTGCATACATTCTCTTTTTTGTGGACCAAGTCTAAAATTTCTGGTTTTAATTCTGGTTTTAATATTCTGGAAAATATTTGGAGGATGATTGCAAAAATGTCAACGTTTTGCTACGTCTGCATCCAGCGTCATCCGCTGGAATGCCACTCTCTCATGAAGACAAGTACGACAGACAGCAGAAGCTAGAGATTTTGGTTTATAAAGTTTTAAATATTGATATTTTTCTTACAAAAGTGCATTGATTCGCTTCAGGAGGCCTTTATTAACCACCTGGAGCACTTTTTTATGATGGATGGATGCAGTTTATTGGACTATTGAATATCACCCATTCACTTTTAATGTCACTCCAATTGTATTCATTTGAAAGAAGAAAGTCATATACACCTAGGATGGCTTAAAGGTGGGGGGGGGGGGGTTTTGGGGAAT
>NW_015505285.1:3361102-3388207 GCF_001515645.1 Sinocyclocheilus grahami | reverse complement strand
AAAGGCGTTTTCCCCCAGGGAGGGTTAAAGGTGGGGGGGGGGGGTCACGGGGTAATTTTCATTTTTGGGTGGACTATCCCTTTACGCAATATGTATAGTACCATATAATATGATGTAATATATACATAAATTATTTAATATTGTAGCAGATGGAAGTGGGTGTCTACTTTTGAACATCAATTCACTGATAAAAAAATGTTAACCAAAGATTACAATTTACATCTGTAAAATACAATTCATTAAAATTCTGATATTTTATAATTAATATGATATAACAGATGTCCCGCCATATATTGCAAAAACGCATTAAAATTTACATTTAGAGCTAACTCTAATAAAATCTATTTTCGTGTGATATTTTAAAATGTAAAAAGTATTTATTTCTATGAGTAAGTTTACATGCCATCTAGGTGGATAAAATATTTAATATTTCTCATTCTTTGGCGGTTACACAATGTGACATTTTCATGTACATTCAGTCTTAACTTTTGTAAAAAATGGTTCATGTCATTTTTAATTACATAAAATCAACATACACATGCTGTGTACATTTTTAAATACCTTATGCATGCTTTTAAAACAAGTTTTTAAAAGATTTTTGAATTTCTCATCTTGCCTTTTTGTCACTGACCCATTTATAAAATGAAAGAAAATTGGTTTGCAAAGAGCCCACTTTTTCTTATGAGCAGTATAAGGTATTTTCATAATGAAATAAACAATTGCATAATGCATTTTCTTTCTTTCTTTCACATTCCAAAATGTAATTCTGAAAAGAATAGCACATCAAAAACACAAATGACTATCACATATCCCAGCTTTCTGTTAATAGGTTTGTAAATCCTTCTCAAATCTATATGAGAGGTTTCTCGAAGCAGTGACATAGTGGAAAGCAGCTCAGCCAATCAAATTAGAGAACTGGGACTGTTGTAGCAAAGAGTCAAGAAAATAATTTACTGTATAGGGGACATGAACTGAGAAATAAAAATTGCCTCGATCTTTTTATATATAAGAGGTCATTGTACTATAAAAGTTTCAGAACTCAAAACTTTCTTGTTAGTCTAAAAACAGCTTATATTGAAGCCAGTCTGCCAAAACGATGTGTGGAATGTATGACTCTATGATGTAATAGTGTGGAAAAGCACCGCCTCTGCAGAATAATATCAACACCTGCTTCTACAATGCTGCCTGTTTAGCCCCACCCACCGATTCAAGCATGTAGTGTAAATAACAAAAGAGGAGAACACAGGATTACGCAGAAATCAAATGATAAAGATGGCTCCGAACACAACAAGATGCTATGCAGTGCCAAGTTGTGGAAAAACTGTCTTTGCACTGCCTTCCTTTTGATCCCAACATTAGGAAAGAGTAGATTAACTTTATTTTTAATGAAGATTCAGACTGCATCAGTAAGAACTCAGTCCTTTGTTCACTTCATTTTTACCACAGATTCGTTTACAAACAAGACACAATTCGACACAGGATTTTCAGAAAGATTGAAACTAAAAGATAATGTTTTGCCGACTATATTGGATCCCATAGTAATGTTGCAACACACAAGTGTGAGTAACTATTTTTATTACGTGCTCACAATTGCTTTGTCTGTTATTATTACAGATCGTTCGATATGTACTGAATATCTATGCGATTTTGAGCTAAATCATTGCAGCGTCCATCTATGAGGAATGTACACTTTCAAACAAACACGACTCTTACTGTGCGTTCACACCGCCGGCGGCGAGATCATCAAAAGATCGCTCTGGCCGCGCTACCCACAACACTGACCACCGGTGGCGAGAGCGTCAAAATTCGCTCTGGCTGCCCTATAGACGCTCCACGATCGGTCTTTATTTAAAGGGGCCGCAAATATACCAAACAAGCGTTCTGATCTTGTGCAGACTTATCACAAAAAGGGTATAACCTTATGATATATCTTAAATGTGAAAGTAAAAAAAAATATTAATGGAAAGAACTTAATATACTTACATGTTTGCTAACGAAATAAACCAATTAAAAGCTATTTGTGTGGCGTGGCTTTTGTGTTCTCATTTCAATATTTTAAATGTATTTAAAAATGTATGTACAATTTTTTTTGAATATATATTTATTGTATTTAATTAACAATAGAGCATTCTGATGAGGGGGGTTAAAAACAGGACAGAAAATAGCCTATTAATTCTAAATGATGTTTTTTGATGCAAGAATTTTGATAACATTATAAAGGGACCTCAGAGAACAGTATAAAATAAAAAAGCCAGTTCATGACCCCTTTAAATATATTGTGATTTAACATTAAACAAGCCATAGAAATATCAGACCAGTCAAGGATCAAATTGTCTGCTGGCACAACAGTTCAGATATTTATTTGCCCTTTTACAAATATGAAAAATATAATCATTTTAAGTAACATTTTTTAAAACAGTAAAAGCTGTCTTAGCAGCATGAATTAGCATTATTGCTAATTTGGGTTAAGCGATTGGATTGGTTTAGAGCCTAATGGGCCTAATGGTTAGAGAGTTGGACTCATAACCCAAAGATTGCTGGTTTGAGTCTCGTACCGGCAGGGATTGTAGGTGGGGGGAGTGAATGTACAGCGCTCTCTCCCACGTTCAATACCAAGACTGAGGTGCCCTTGAGCAAGGCACCGAACCCCCAACTGCTCCATGGGCACTGCAGCAAAAAAAAAAAAGGCTTCCCACTGCTCCGGGTGTGTGTGTTCATTGCTGTGTGTGTGCACTTTGGGTGGGTTAAATGCAGAGCACTAATTCCAAGTATGGGTCAACATACTTGGCCACATGTCACTTCACTTCACTAAATGTATCTAGTGTACTGTGCATTCACTGGTCTGTAAACTCCATTCAGCACTTTGAAAAGATGCACTTATCTTCTCAATTTATCTATGTTTATCTTTATTTTGTTGTTCTTTCGTGCTATATTATATGCATCAATCAAGGTGCATTGTGTCATTTGCTACCATGCTACCATTTTTCTGCTCTGTCAGGTGTTGCAGTTGCTTAATTGCTTTGCTGACTTCATACCTGATCAGTCCTTTTAACCAAATGTCTACATAGACTTTGTTAATAAGCTCGGTGGTGATTTCAAAATATGTTGTAAGCCTGAGGCTACAATTTCCCTTATACAGACTCCAAAAAACATAAGAGTGTTCGAGACTGACAGAAAACACACCAGAAAACCTTAGGGTGCACCTATATAAAGTCTTCATAGCTTGTGAGCACTCCCTGGGTACATGACACCATGGTTACAGCCCTTAAGAACAACATCAGGTTGTCACCCAAGCCGTTCCACGAGTCCAAGCTTTAACCCTGTGGAGCAGGAAGAGGACATTACGGAGAGAGCGAGTCTGTGAGCAGGAAAGAGGAGCCTCCAGGCCTCGCTAATGACATTTTCTCCTTTCTGCTGAGAGACACATGAAGGAAGAGATGGGAGGGACGTCACTGCTGCTCCACTCTGACACTCAAATATGCCTCAAGACACACTAATAAGCAGCTAAAGTTCAAGTGGAGCAATAGTTGGGCCCTTGTGTGTGTTAGAGGTACAGATCAGGCTGTTAAGGCCTTGAGCACTCATATAGACATACAAACCTTTACTTGATATCTAACCATTAAATTATATATGATTTTAGGCATTGCGTTAGGGATTTGAATAAACCTTAAAGTGCTGTGTATATCTTGGACATTTGTGCTACAGACATTAAATTGTGCAACTTCTGAGGAGAAGTGTACTATTGGTCATTTCTGAGTAATCTGATTTAAGATGTTTGCTTTACGGTGAATACAAAGGGCAAAAAACTCTAAAGAAACCCTAAACCTGAATTAAAGGAAAGAACCACATTGTGAAATATTACAATTGAAAATATTTTATGATGTATTCATATATATATATTATATTTAATATGATGTAAAATGCAATTAATTCCTGTAAAGGCAAATCTGAATTATCAGCAGTTATTACTCCATCTTCAGTGTTACACAATTCTCAGAAATCATTCTAATATGCTGATTTGGTGTTCAAGAAACATTTCTTATTGTGGAAACTGTGCTTTAATATTTTTGTGGAAACTGATACAATTATTTGTAGGATTCCTTGATGAATAGAAGATAAAAAAGAGCATTTATTTGAAATGGAAATCTTTTGTAACATTAAAAATGTGTTTACTGTCACTTTTGATTAATTTAATGCATCCTTGATAAATAAAAATATAAAAATCATAATTACCCGAAACTTTTGAACGTTTGTGTACATTTAAATTTATTTATTTCTATACACAGCAACTTACATTTAATACAGTACAGTACAGTTAATTACTTTTTTAATTTATTGTCTTCTTGCCACTATTTATTGATCGTGATGGATCAGTAAAAAACTTGTCTACTTAAGCATGGATGCAAATTGCTAATATCCAACAGCACATCTTTCTGTTCACCTCTCATTCACTCCTCCAACCCTATAACCCTATTTTTTCCTTTGGATCATATAATGTACTCTATGTCTTACTAAAGGTTTTATCTCTTGCATAATAACAATGACAATTCCTTTCCAAGTCCTATTTTATACATTTAGAGGATAGACCAATCCGAAAAAAATCAATTTGGGCATAAAGGTGTAAAAAGTAATTCTGGTTTCTGAAAGATGTAAAGCATCACAAACAGTGAAACATCTCAGTACTGTCTAAATATCAGCATTCCCAGCCAATCAAATGACAGGACCAGAAGCAACTCTTGTATAATATGCAGTAACCCTGCGTGAAAGTGACTGACTGGGCAGTAGCGCATGAATGATGTGTGAAACCTAAAACGGACACTCTTCAATAGCAAAGCCGCTCAGACAGACTGTAAATCTCTGACAGAATCCACTCTCAGATGGAGCAGTCCCATGTGGGCTGGTGAAAATAAGCAAAGAGAGAAAAAGAGGGAAAACATCCATATGCCCATCCGCACATATGGCAGCCATGTCATTAAAACAAAGCACATCTATAAATAGGCAACCCACTCTCTTCATCCAAGGCATCACGGTCTTCATAAAACCCTCAGGAATCCACACGACCCAGGGCAAAAAATGGCCATGGATCTGATCGCCTCACACTTGCAGTCGGCTGAAAACGTAACTGACATTACTTTCAAATCAGCCATGCATTCTCTGCTTGTGCTGTTTTTACACAAATGCATGGATGCATAAACGCGCACACACATACACACGCATACCCGTCTGCTCTCTGGGCGGTTAAAAAAATAATTGGTGCAAAAGGAACACAGAGCCACAGCTTTTTGGCCAGCTCAGGAGTAATACTGATGATGCTTGAGGAAAGTGACACTCTGCTGAGGAAAAAAGAGAGAGAACAGTGCCTACAGAACAGCCTGAAATGCACATTCCTCCACCAATCAAATGACAGGACCAGAAGCAACTCTTGTATAATATGCAGTAACCCTGCGTGAAAGTGACTGACTGGGCAGTAGCGCATGAATGATGTGTGAAACCTAAAACGGACACTCTTCAATAGCAGACTGAAAATCTCTGACAGAATCCACTCTCAGATGGAGCAGTCCCATGTGGGCTGGTGAAAATAAGCAAAGAGAGAAAAAGAGGGGAAAACATCCATATGCCCATCCGCACATATGGCAGCCATGTCATTAAAACAAAGCACATCTATAAATAGGCAACCCACTCTCTTCATCCAAGGCATCACGGTCCTCGTAAAACCCTCAGGAATCCACACGACCCAGGGCAAAAAATGGCCATGGATCTGATCGCCTCACACTTGCAGTCGGCTGAAAACGTAACTGACATTACTTTCAAATCAGCCATGCATTCTCTGCTTGTGCTGTTTTTACACAAATGCATGGATGCATAAACGCACACACACATACACACGCATACCCGTCTGCTCTCTGGGCGGTTAAAAAAATAATTGGTGCAAAAGGAACACAGAGCCACAGCTTTTTGGCCAGCTCAGGAGTAATACTGATGATGCTTGAGGAAAGTGACACTCTGCTGAGGAAAAAAGAGAGAGAACAGTGCCTACAGAACAGCCTGAAATGCACATTCCTCCACGGGAGTGCTGTGTAACTGAAGATGAACGAGTGTGTGTGTGTGTGTGTGTGTGTGTGTGTGTGTGTGTGTGTGTGTGTGTGTGTCCTAGCACAGTTAACCAACTGGAGGAACAGATGGACTCCCCACTCTACTTGTTATGAAGAAACACAGGCTTCACACATACACACACACACCTCTCAGAGCAGCATTTAACTCTAATTCATACATTTAATTATAAAACTAAAACAACATTTGTTTCAGAGCGCTCATTATCTGATGCATAGTAAGCATTTTTTTATTAAACGGAGAAAAGTAAAGTTTTGCCTCAGAGAGATGCTAACTATCTATCTATTCAGGTACTGAAGACTGATATATAATTACATATTTGGAAATATGATCCATTTTATTTCATCAGCAATATTGTTTTTATGTTTTTGGAAGCAAATATATTTTATATACATATTTTTTTTAATATTTCACACCTTGGGTTTCCTTTACAAAAAAAAAATAATAATAATAATAATTTATAAGGTTTTGAGCATTATCTGATAATTATGCAACAGTATAGTTTATTTTGCTTTTCTTTTACAAAAAAAAGGCAACAAATAATTTATTAGGTTTCCAGTATTATCTGAAAATTATGCTACTACAATTTAACTTATAAATTAAAAAGTACACTTTTATAGAGATAATGTTACCTTGGTGGTATATTTAAATCAGCAGAATTTGCAACACACAGAAAATGAAAACGCCATAAAATAAAATATTCAAGTTTGTATTACTGAAAGTTAGCTCTCTTGCATAATGCCAGCTAGCATTATGTCAATGCGGTTCAGAGTTAACCTGCATCATTCACCCCAATGGGCAGCAAAAAAAGAAAATCGGAAATAAATAAAGCAGTCATTTAAAACATTAAAGAATGTCACAACAGCATGCACAATATGTTAGTCTCATTTTTAGATTCTTCACCAATTTCATTCTTTACAAACCCAACAGCTGCAAAAAATACCAGCATAGGGCACCTCCTTGAGGTAAATCTTGACCTTTCATTCACTCTCATGTATGACTCCTACATTTTGAGGCAGTGTTGTCAAGGCCTCATTGTCTGACATTTATAGAAATTGCAGTCATAATAGTCAGAACACAGAATGACTAATATAACATGGCAACAGCCATTAGACCAGTGGTTCTCAATCAGGGTCCAGGCAAAGTTCCAGGGGGGAAATGTTAGAAGTAATTCAATTTACTTAAAAAATCTTATTTACATATATCACTCTTAAAATAAAGATATTTTTGAGTTTATTTTATTACAACAGAAGTACTTGAAGTACAGCTTAGATAGGAGGACCTTTGAATATTGTGTTGGACAGAGGGGGGCCTTGGAGGCAAAAGGGTTGAAAACCACTGCACTATAAGGTCTATCATTTATTTACAGCAAACTCCATTATTAACTTACTGCATATAAACTTGACTGAGACGTTTACCTGATGTCGTTCTGCTGAGGTGGTTTCTTGTTTCCGACCAGGTTCACCATTTTTGCTTGTATGGGTTTCTCCTCTCTAAAACGAACAAACACATTTTACAGAGTGACAGTAAATCTTTTAGAAATCAATCTCAGCTCTTTTGCATTAAAAAGTTTTTTTCTTTAAATAACTTTTTCTAGTATTACCAACCTTCACCAAACATGCATTTTCACAAAATTAAGGTTGAGTTATAAAGACAAAACATCTAAATTTGTAAACAATTCTGCAATATTATTTTTAAAGAACAGTTCATCCAAAAATTAAGATTCTGTCTGCAGAACACAAATGAAGATAAATAAAGAAGTACATATTTTATATTCCACAGAAAAAAAGTCAGTCATAGAGGTTTGGAATGACATAAGGACAAATAAATGATGACAGAATTTTCATTTTTGGGTGAACTACGCCTTCAAGCTAGCACAGTATTGTTGTATTTCTAAATGCCTCAAAAGCGTTGTGAGGTCGACCTCTAGCTTCTGCTTCAGGACAGAAGTTAATTTGAGAGTGAGGAACTGTCCGATTCAAACATCGATCTCATGACACACAGTAAATGAAAATTAGAGGTTGTTTATCAGCACACTAAAACAGATTAGTACACAGATTATGTGGTGATCTGTCTCTTCTCTCTTAGAGAAATACTTTGTAAATGAGGCTAAATTCAGTGATCATTTGACCCGTGACCTTTAACTATTCAAAAACAATGTCATTTATTTCTCTTTCAGAAGAGTCTAGTAAAAAAATGTATATACAAAGACTTAGAAATTAAATAACTGCATGATTATTTCCTATGAGTAGTATAGCACAAGAACTGGTTAAGTTATTGATTGTATACCTGCTCAGTGAACCAATTTAAGATGCATAAATCTCAAGGTGGCCAACAACTAATGTAATATAAGCAATGATGGCTTCTAAATGGCAGGTGGACAGGAAGCCAAGAAACATCTTCACACTCATGATAACAGCACTGAAGAACCACAAATAGCCATTCAGAAAAAAACTTTATAAACCATCCTACATGTCAACTGCTGACAAGTGTCTGTCATAAAAATATTTATAAATGGACTTATTTTTACTGGTTTTCATTTGAAGTACTTGGTACTTATAAAGGCTTTTTTTACAGTAAAGTTTAATACTGTTGCTATCCAAATAAAGTTATTATTACAAGAGGATCTAACAAGAAAAGAAAAGAAAAGAAACGGATGAGGAAAATATAAAGCTATGACTGATGCTACTTCTCAAGCTGTGAGTGATGCTCACACTACAATCAGAGAAGATTTCAATGAATGGGTTAAGGATCCTGATGATCATGATGACGAGGCACGGAAATATTGTCGTGACCAGGCAGGAATCCTGACACTGGTGGTGAATAGTGTGGAAAATGTTCACTAACCTATTTAAGAAAACAAAATGCATGATATGTCGAATAAATGCACTAATAATGTGACATGACGTGTGCTGCCTGAAACTAATCTACCACACAGTGAGGTGTAAAACAGCAGGATGTATGGAGTTGTGGATATCTAGTTCTTGCATGTCGACACATCCCTCTCTCTTTAACAGCTACACCTGTGACCGGTCACCTGCCCTTTCATTACACAAGCTGGTTTCATATGGATGTGTATGAATATACAAGCGGTGCTCATCTATGACAGGTGCCCATAAGGAGGGAGAAAGTGGACATACATGGACTCACCCACCCACCCATCCACACACACACACACACACACACACACAGGAGCTTAGGTGCAGGCGTACAGCCTGATGGCTTTATTAGTAGGCTATTGCAAACAGATGCACCTACAGAAACCATCACAATCTGTTTGCCTTTTGGTCTCCAGAAGCAGCGCAAATACTACAGGCAAGCTCCCTAGGAAGCGTGATTTCTTACTTGAGCATGGCCTCATCCTTTGCCTCTTCCTCCCTCTGCCGAACCATCACAGCCATGATAATTTTCCTCTCCTCCTCGGTGAGGTGACTGAGGTCCGGTAGCTCGGTTATGGAGCTCTGCGCTGTGGGTGGGCGAGGGCTGTCGCGGGGCCCCACCGAGGCGGACATATTTTACCCCTGTATGATCGGTGCACAATCCCAGCTATGTAAACCGCTATTCAGGACATAGTCCGATGGCTTATCTGCGGTTGACATGAGCGTGGCGAACCGTTCATTGTTGCGGCGGGCACCCACGGTTGTGCTTCTCTTCCTATACGGCTTTTTCTCCTGTCTCTCTCCCCCCCACCCCCCGCCCACCCGCCCCCCTCCCCCCGTTCATCGCTGCGGCGGGCACCCACGGTTGTGCTTCTCTTCCTATACGGCTTTTTATCCTGTCTCTCTCCCCCCCACCCCCCGCCCGCCCGCCTGCCTCTCCCCTCCAGGTCCAGTTAAGGGTAGTCCATATCTAATCCGGAGAATAAGTGCGAGTCGACGAGGGGGGTCTTGCGCTTGCTGCTGAAGCCGCCTCGGAGCTCGGGCTCTCGGGTGGGATGATGGGAGCAAAGGCGGAGTCCGCGCGGCGCTCTGTTTTCTGAGCTCGCGGTGCTGCTGCTGATGCTGCCGCTGTCAGGGAGACGGAATAGTCAATGGGACCGCAGCCCCTCGAGCGCGCGCACGCCTCCTCGAGACGGCCGCGCCGCGCGCACTCTCATTTGAGAATGGGGGCTCGCTGCACGCGCGCACAGCATCCCATTTTCGCTCTCCAATCACAGCGCGCTGATGACGCGCAGATTCACCGAGCCTGACTCGCGGATGAGATTAAAATTCAGCACGCAGCAGATGAGTGGCTAAAATATAGCCTATAATAATGCACACATAAAAACACAGACTTGCTGTTAATGACTAACTTCACGTAGAAATGTGACCCTGCACCACAAAACCAGTCATAAGGGTCAATTTTTTTAAATTGAGATTTATACATCATATGAAAGCTAAATAAACAAGCTTCCCATTGATGTAGACCATGGTTTGTTAGGATATGATAATATTTGGCTGAGATAGCCTACAACTATTTGAAAATCTGAAATCTGAGGGTGCAAAAACAAATCTAAATATTGAGAAAATCGCCTTTAAAGTTGTCCAAACGAAGTTCTTAGCAATGCATATTACTAATCAAAAATTAAGTTTTGATACATTTACGGTAGGAAATTTACTAAATATCTTCATGGTACATGATCTTTACTTAATATCCTGATTTTTGGCATAAAAGAAAAATCGATCATTTTGACCCATAATGTATTGTTGGCTATTGCTGCAAATATACCCGAGCTACTTATGACTGGTTTTGTGGTCCAGCGTCACAAAATGGGACAACTGGTTGAGGGGGAAACTTAAGCTTAATCATCTTTATCATTATTTCTTATCTTTAAAACAACCTTTAATTTCATACATTTGCACAAACAGGTGTAAATGAAAAATGACAATACCTTCTGAGGCAAAGCATGTTAAAAGAGTGAAATGTGAGGGTAATTTGCGATTGTGATTTTATATGGGATAATAATTAATCAAATTTTCTTATAGACATATCATTTTCCGGCTTCCGGCTTCCGGCTTCCGGCTTCGCTACCGTTCGGACGTTCTTGCTTACTGCTCTGCGCTTTGCTCCCTATTTCTGTACTTTTCTTTGATTTTTACTTCAGCAGATCAGCACAGTGCTCAAACAACTTATTTTTGGCACAAAAACCTAAAAACTCTCTGGGACTGGAATAATACCACGAAAAAGAAGACTTTTGCCTCCCACTGCCAGCAGCTTACATTCCGGAGAAGGGGAAACACAGCTGCCCACATTCAAACAGAAGAGAAAGAAAATGCCTCCTGTTGAATCTACTTGCTGCGTGAACTACTGCAAACTTCTACAAAGGATTGCGGTTCTTGAAACAAAGTTACTTGCTGGACTTCCAAAACAGGCAGAACACTCAGCAGACCGTCGTCACGGACCCCATCAGCATACAGCCGGTGAGTCCCATGAACCTAGACAATCTCAACAGTTTATACCAAGTGTAGAGAAACAAGCCGAAACTGATTGTCACACTAATCGATGGCACAAACAGGGAGCAAGACCTAAAGGCAGTAGAGACATCAGATTGTCACGATTTTCACGTATTGCTGCCGTAGCATCCTCTACCCCAGATACGGCTATGACAAGGCTTGTGAATGCTGGTATTCTACCACCCCCTATACATCTTGAGAACAGATTTGAAGCATTAATGAATGCGGGTGAGGAATCCCCAAATGTGATTAAATATGGATCGAATCAGCCAGCAGCTAACATCGCTACTAACAGACGCTCAAGGTCGAGCAGACAGCGGCTTTCAGTTCAGAGCGCAGCCGAGCCCAGGACTCTGATAGTGGACAACTCCATTATCAGAAACATCAGTAGCAGAAATTCAGCAACTTTCTGCTTTCCTCAAGCAACAGTTTCTGATTTGAACAAGGAACTTGGGAAAATTCTAATGAAGCACAAGACTGCAAATCGAATCATCATCCATGTGGAGAAGAATGATATTCGTCACCGGAAACACCAGAGCCACAGCCCCACTCACCAGACACATTATCCCTCTCTCCAGCATCTCCACTTCTAAGCTTCTCACAGAAAATGGAGGAACTGGATTATAGACTCTCCCATTCTTTTGCTGCAAGCCCCCAGATATCAACTAAAAAACGACGGGTCCCACAACCCTCAAAGCCTGTGGGCCCAGTTCGTCGTCCTCCTCCTGTGAGAGCTCTCCGGCCGCTGCCACAACACCAGGGCCCAAACCCTCCATCTGCTGTAGGTGAACCAAAAACAACTAATAGCAGCTTTCAGTGATATGTGTCGGGTTCCCTCTATAATAGCAGCAACATTCACAAATGTTTACAGAACAAGCGGGAACCCAGTGTGCCTGTAGTTTTCTCTATTTCTGTTTTATCACGTGATAGAAAGTCTAAGGCCTTCTCAAGCCGTACGCCGTACGGCTGACTTATCTAATCTGCGGCCTGTTATGCATCAAACTAATATTGCTGTTGAGACAAAATGCAATGCCATCAAGTTAGCATTCTTAAACATTCGCTCACTAAAAAATAAATCATTTCTAATCAATGACTTACCGTAATAACCACAAACAACCTGGATTTTATGTTTCTAAATGAAACATGGCTAGAAGACAGCTGCAGTGCAACAGTCCTCAATGAATCAGCCTCTCCTAACTTTACTTTCATGAGTGTCTGCAGGACTGTTAGGAGAATTGGAGGTGTAGCTGCTCTATTTAAAGATGTCTATCAATGCAAGCATGACACACTTCCCACATATTTTTTCAAAAGGGTGCTTAACTGTTTGGAAACAAATCTCTTAGAAGTGGTGAACGCCTCATTTCTTTCTGGGACGTTTCCAAACTCCCTGAAAACTGCAGTTGTTAAACCCCTTCTGAAAAAGAGCAATCTTGATAACACCATATTGAGCAACTATAGACCAATATCAAATCTTCCTTTTATAGGAAAGATTATTGAAAAGGTAGTCTTTAATCAGCTGAACAAATACTTAAACTCAAATGGATACCTGGACAATTTTCAATCAACTGCGCTCATTAAGATAATAAATGATATTCGCTTAAATTCTCAATCTGGCAAAATATCAGTGCTGGTACTACTAGATCTCAGTGCTGCGTTTGACATTGTTGATCATAACATACTACTAGAGAGACTGGAAAACTGGGTCGGGCTTTCTGGGATGGTAATCAAATGGTTCAGGTCATACTTAGAAGGGAGAGGTTATGATGTGAGTATAGGAGAGCATAAGTCTAAGTTTTCATGGAATGTCCCAATTTGCCAAAAGTGCCTCTCTGCCATTTAAATCATTAGCCTAATGGAAAGGAACAAATTTTGTACAAAAAAATAGTTTAACCATGTAAAATCTGACTGTTGCAATTAGTTACCACAATTTAAAAATTTGAATAGGCTAACTTTTCTGAATTAAACTTGAGATAACACAAATATTCAAGTTTTCAGTTAATAACTAACATTAGGCCTACATTTCAACTTAAATTATTAAGGCAGCACTTAATTTTTGAAGTTGAAACAACACGTTTACAGTGTCCAGCTTTGAAAATAGATAGGCCTACTGTAGGCCTATGACATGTGAACATACTTTTGAACAACTTAATATAAACTTATAGCATAAGTAGGCTATATACGTAATGTCGTAATTAAATAATGAATTGGTAATCAAATGCTGAGCAGTTTTTTTTGTTTTTTTTTATTAATGTAGGCTAGGCTACTAAAATAAATTTTAAAAAGAAATAAATAAAAACAATAATAATAAATTTTATTTGATGGGGCCTTTCAAAACACCCAAGGACACCTTACAAAACAAAACAGAAGAAACATATCTCAGTCTGTATTAAAGCGAGAAATGCATTTAATCGGTGTTCTTGTATGCCATATGGGATGATTTTAATCCTAGATTTTATCTCAGACATTAAACGGTTGCATCATGTTGACTGCAATATAAGGTCGGTGTTTTGCATGGTGTAGGCCTACTTTCTTTTTTTCCTGTCCCGTTTGCATGTCCAGTTTCTAAGCACTGGTGAGCGGACTTTTATTTTGGTGTTTTCTCCGTGGCTGTAATGACGTGTGTACAGTCATATTATTTGTTGTCCCTGTTACACCATCAAAAAAATAGTTTAACCATGTAAAATCTGACTGTTGCAATTAGTTACCACAATTTAAAAATTTGAATAGGCTAACTTTTCTGAATTAAACTTGAGATAACACAAATATTCAAGTTTTCAGTTAATAACTAACATTAGGCCTACATTTCAACTTAAATTATTAAGGCAGCACTTAATTTTTGAAGTTGAAACAACACGTTTACAGTGTCCAGCTTTGAAAATAGATAGGCCTACTGTAGGCCTATGACATGTGAACATACTTTTGAACAACTTAATATAAACTTATAGCATAAGTAGGCTATATACGTAATGTCGTAATTAAATAATGAATTGGTAATCAAATGCTGAGCAGTTTTTTTTGTTTTTTTTATTAATGTAGACTAGGCTACTAAAAGAAATTTTAAAAAGAAATAAATAAAAACAATAATAATAAATTTTATTTGATGGCGCCTTTCAAAACACCCAAGGACACCTTACAAAACAAAACAGAAGAAACATATCTCAGTCTGTATTAAAGCGAGAAATGCATTTAATCGGTGTTCTTGTATGCCATATGGGATGATTTTAATCCTAGATTTTATCTCAGACATTAAACGGTTGCATCATGTTGACTGCAATATAAGGTCGGTGTTTTGCATGGTGTAGGCCTACTTTCTTTTTTTCCTGTCCCGTTTGCATGTCCAGTTTCTAAGCACTGGTGAGCGGACTTTTATTTTGGTGTTTTCTCCGTGGCTGTAATGACGTGTGTACAGTCATATTATTTGTTGTCCCTGTTACACCATCTACAGATTCCTTCGCTTTTAATGCACTTCTTCTATCTAGTGATGGGAAACCGAGGCTTTCTGAACCGTTTGAGGCTTTCATCAAATTGTGCCGGAAAACGGTTCATTACTCGAAGCTTTTTAACACAGTGCGCATTAGCGACATCTGGTGGTCAGACTCGGTTTCTCCAGCCTATCTAACGAAACATCGCAGAGCAGAAGATGGTTTGAAAAAGTGTTTAATCTGTGCCAACTCGTGTCATGCGTAGTCCGGTCAATGGATTCACATATTGATCAATAATATAAAATATACAAGTGTGTGATTAATAATTGACGTGAGTAGTAGCAAAAATATTTTGGGTGAGCTGTTTGAGGAACCCTTGTTAAATATTTTTAATTTTATGCATATGTGGGCACGTGCACAGAATTTCAAAAACGCTGAATTTTGATTTGGTCATCAGTTGAGTGAGATGAATCTTTACCCCTCTTCCGGATGACTCCCATAGAGCACTTTATTTGATGACGGAATGCAGCTGATTACGGCTTGTAAACTAAATGAGTAACGCAATTTGACATGTCATTGTAAATCACTGATATTATAGCGGCTGACGTTGTAGATTGACAGATTTATTATGATAGTGAAGCCATTAAAAACCACTGACTTATACTTAGTGTATGTATATGTGTATGGCATATTAGGGTCGAATGTGTATAGAAAGTAGCTTTATGCGTCGTAAAGAATAATATTATGCGTGTTTTGCAGCTGGTTTGATATATTTAGGTCAAAGTGATGATACTGTTTAAATTATTAGGTTAAAAATATATGTTCAAACCATCAGCACGATTGCGAGTGGTATATTATATTGCTTTAATTAGACTTTTTCCCTCACTTTTGTCTTCTCAATCACGTATCTGTGGACAGCTATGCTGCCTGCAATGGTGGAGCATGGAGGTGCTGGTCATATTCCCAAAGAAAGAGCTGAACTCTCTACTATTGGTGTAAAGGAGGCAGCCAGGACTGGGTATGCCATCCTCCAAGGGTGGAAGTGCCATGGATGCTGTGGTTGAAGTAGTGGCCCTGATGGAGAACAACCCAAGATTCAATGCAGGTACTCATAATACTCATACTTCACACTTAATACTACATCCAGGGTAAGTAGAAAACTCAGGTTATGCCCATATGTCATAGGTCGGGGGTCAGTGCTAAATGTGATGGGGGAGGTGGAGATGGATGCAATGGTAATGGACGGCAGGTATCTT
The DNA here is from genome assembly GCF_001515645.1 of Sinocyclocheilus grahami. Classification (NCBI taxonomy): domain Eukaryota; kingdom Metazoa; phylum Chordata; class Actinopteri; order Cypriniformes; family Cyprinidae; genus Sinocyclocheilus; species Sinocyclocheilus grahami. Next base: position 3,371,986 of record NW_015505285.1, on the reverse strand, counting down.
GATAATGGGGCTGTTTCAGCGGTCAGAATCTAACCCATTGCTAACCCAGTGCAACTGGCCAGGCTTGTCATGGAGAAGGTATTGTTGTAAAATGCATAACATGTTATATGCATAACATAACAAATACTGTACATAACCACCATGGGAGATTTGATTTTGAGTAATCTACAGTTACCAAGATTAAAAACAAAAAGTGTTAGATACACAGTAACTAGGGAATACTAGGCTATATGCTATCAGATGCTTTTTGCATACAATGAATGCAGTCTTTAGATGATTTTACAAAACTTTGCATTTAAAATAATCAAAGTAATAATGTCTGTCCTTTCTCTGGAGACCAAACACTTGTGTCTGACAGCTGAAGGGGCCTCTTAAGTTTGCCAGAAGCATGGGTGTACCGGAAGTGCCTGAGGAGTCATTGATCACAGACTATGCCAAGATGCGCTGGAAGAAGAACCTGCAGCCAGATGCCAAACCTGTGGAATGCCAAATGTAAAGCTTTTATGTAATGAAAACTGGTGCAAAGTGCTGACAAAGTTTTTGGCATAAAATGCCTAATGTCTAGAACTTCTACTAAGAAGAAAGAGTTGCAACAATAGTTAAAGAGATAGTTCACAATCAGTTTCTTCAGACCTGTATGACTTTCTTTCTTCTATGAAACACAAAAGATTATATATACACTACCGATCAAAAGTTTGGAATAATCCCGTTTTTTTTTTTTTTTTTTTTTTTTTTTTTTTTTTTTTTTTTTAAAATTTTTTTTTTTTCAACAAGGCTGCATTGTTTTAACAAGTAAAAACAGTCATATTGTGAAATATTATCAGAATTTAACTGAATTTAACTAACATTTTCATTCATCCATTCATTATTTATTTATTTATTTACAATGAAAGTAAGGGGTCCAGTTTTATTATTATTATAAATTGAAAGTAAGGGGCCCGGTCCAGTTTTGTTTACTATATGAAATATGCGTTATGTTACCAATAAAGCATATTTCATTAAAAAAGGACAGTTTAAAAGGAAAGTCAGTAATTTTGCATATTCTGTGCATTCATTTTAAATGTCTAGAAATTACAACACATGGCGTGTCTCTGTTTATGTACTTGATCTGATTTCTTTCTTTCTGATGAACTATTCCTTTGCTACCAGATTAATTAAACCATTTTGTTCATGTGTGTGTTTGTAAAGCTGCTTTGTATGCATGTGTTTTAGGGGCAAGATGGGAACAGTCAGTGCAGTAGCTGTGGACAAAGACGGGAACATTGCTAGTGCCACATCCACTGGTGGAATGATAAATAAAATAGAGGGTCGTGTGGGAGACACGCCGTGTGTTGGTAAATCCAAACTTGCTGCTTTGCAATATATGTTAGGGGCCTTGATTTGATTTGCACCACAGAACTCCAGTGTTAACCTTTCCAAGGAATCAGACTACAAATGGCTTTACGTATAGCTGTTTCTGTGTATTAAACTGAAATAGAAGAAAGTATTTTAACATTGAAAAATGACACACAAAAAAACCTAAGCAGCTGATATGACAGGGATTGAGCTCTGACCTTTAGACATGCAAGAATGTGTGTAATTTTCAGCTGCTCATGAGAGCTTGTTGCCTGCTGAGTTAATATTCAAACCACAGATCTAATCCCCAGCTCAGCACACCACACCACATTCTCTCAGGACACATTTTAACTTGTGTGTAATGTGTGGGAATCACACATACACACTAGTTAATGATAGAAATAGAGCTGGGTAAACAGGGGAATAGACTCTGCTGGTATTGTCTGATTTAGTAAGTGAGTAAATAAGCAAAAAAGTAAAGTCTGTGAATATTATCAGGGATTGCCTCAAACAGGTGGAATTTTTTCTGTAGCAACAGGTTTGCTGAGCATGAGTGTGTATAGGAATGATCTCACTCTGGATTTGTGTTTCTTCTTCTGATTCTCAGGATGTGGGGGTTATGCAGATAACAATATTGGGGCTGTCTCACCCACAGGCCATGGGGAAGCCATCATGAAGGTCACGCTGTCTAGACTCATTCTCTTCCACATGGAGCAAGGCATGTGTTACAAGATCAGTACTTATTTAGCATAACAACAAACAAAGCTTTGTGGTCTTTTTCTTATTATTTTTGGTGAACAAAATTGCCATATTTATTACATATTACATATTTATATAATGCTAAAAAAAACTGCAAGGACATATTAAACTGATCAAAAGCGACAGTACTATGTTAAATTAAATTAAAACTAGTTACTAGAAAAAGTAACTGGAACTGTTGAGTAATAATATATAACTGTCTGAGCACGATTGCAAGAGCTTTACACCATGATGGGATCAAAATGAACCTGTCTGGGTTTATTTTGTGATAATGCCCTTCCTATAGTACAGTTTACTAGATGTAATTATCATTTTATATAAAGAAAGTTAGTCTAGTAGCCATATGACCAACTGATATCTCTCTTATTGTGTACTGTGCACTTGTACTCTGTAGTTTTATTACTGCGTGGCAAATAGAAATGTCACATCTTGGACCATAAATTAATCTGCACTGTAATACTGATTTAGAAGCAACAGGTATATTGATATAAACTCAAATGAGCGGTTCATATGTGTTCATGGTTAGCTGTGCAACCAATTCCTGGCACATTTTAGTGAATAAATGGCTTGAATTACTGCAGCTACACATTAACTGGAGATCTAGGGCCTCATTAAGATGCTTGACCTCAAGTCTGTTTAGGTAAACATTGTTCACTTCATTGGTCTGAGTAAAAACAATTGGAGTCAGTCTCATACAATGTGTTACGTAAAACCCCTTCCAGCACCATTTACAATGAGCAGACACATGGAAGTCAGAGGTGTAGAGCTGTCTCAACAGTAGAGTGAAGATTAACTTCCCTGCACATCCTCAGAAGGGCATTTCAAATAACATGGTCTGCCATTACCTAGCCAGTATGTTGTGTAGCTGTTGAGGTGATCTGTATGTCTGCTTTTCCCTTAAACACAACGGGAAGTGTTTTCGCTGAAGCAGCAGAGGTCAACTTTGCTATATGTGTGATGATATGGGCAGGGTGTTGATGAGATTTATTTGGTCTCACCTAAGATCCAATCCTTACAAACCACATAATTTAAAGGAATAGACAGTTTACTCACCCTCAGGCCATCCAAGATATAGATAAGTTTGTTTCTTCACTGAAATAGAATTGGGGAAATTTACCAATGGATCCTCTGCAGTGAATGGGTGCCGTCAGAATGAGAGTTCTAACAACTGATAAAAACACAACAATAATTTACAAGAAATGCGCACAACTCAAGTCCATCAGTTAACGTCTTGTAAAGCAAAAGGCTTGTAATAAACAAATCCACCAATATGTTTTTAACTTCCTCTGTTTTAAAGTCCTCTTTTCATAAAATTGCTTTCGTCTCATCTGAATCGGAAGAAAAATATGCACAGATCAAGCCCCATTTACAAGTGAAAACGGTTCTAAACAAATTTGTATGCGGATTTTTATGTGAGAGAACAATAGGGGATTGACGTTTTCCACTGGAAGAAGCGGTATCATGGATTTATAATTTGTCCAGAAGTGACGGTGTAAAGTCAAAATACCTTAATGATAGATTTGTTTCTTACAAACACAGCTTTTTGCTTCACAAGACATTAATTGATGGACTGGATTTGAATGGATTAATAGTGGATTATTGTGATGTTTTTATCATCTGTTTGGACTCTCATTCTGACAGCACCCATTCACAGCAGAGGATCCATTGATGAGCAAGTAATGCTAAATCTATTCTGATGAAGAAACAAACTCATCTACATCTTGGATGGGCTGTGGGCGAGTAAACGTTTTCCTTTAAACCATTTGCTTCCTTATTGTGCATTACGTGGTCACATGCATTTGACAGAGAGATCTGGAAAGATACTACCATGTACTTGTTAGTCCACTGTATGTTTTTATTTTAGTAAATCACTTACTTGTACGGTTCAGTTAAGTGTGTCTATAGTGTCTATATTCTCTAGGCAAGACCCCAGAGGAAGCTAGTGACCTGGCTCTTACGTATATGAAGGAACGGGTGGATGGTCTTTGCGGGGTGGTGGTGGTAGATCCAAAAGGGACCTGGGCAGCTCGGTTCAGCAGTTTACAGATGTCATGGGCCGCTGCCCAGCAGGGCGAACTCCACTATGGGCTGTACCGTGGCGAACACTTTGTTGAGCCTGTACAAGAGAATATATAATGACCATACATATATGCACACTCATAGGCACATTTTAGTTGATCAATCAGTATTTAATACAAAGGAAAATGTGCATACATGCAAATCAGTGTTTGTCTGAATACATACATACCTCATGGCAGTAATTGAGCATTATTATGCATTTTGAAGTTGATCTTCTCTACAGTTAACAGTAAAGCAATGTAAGTCTTACATAGATTGATTGACAAAATAACTATTATAACACTCCTTTTTTAGGGCAGTGCAACTGTCCTTAGTGGTAATACTGTATTTTCTCCACTAGATGGAGGTAAAATTATGTTTTTGGAATCAAGTGAATTTACTTTGCTGTAAGGTGCAGTGCAATTTAAAGGGATAGTTCACCCCAAAATGCTAATCCTGTCATCATTTACTCAGCCCTCAAGTTGTTCCAAACCTGTTAGAGTTTCTTTCTTTTGTTGAGCACAAAAGAAGATATTTTGAAGAATGTTGGTAACAAAACAGTTGATGGTAGCCATAGGTTTCCATAGTTTGAGTATAACTTCAAAATATCTTCTTTTGTGTTAGTAAATGTTGACAGAATTTTCATTTTTGGATGAACTATCCCTTTAATAATAACTACAACATTTTTATAAATAAAATGTTATTAAATAAATGGTTTACATATTTTGCAGCCTTGATATGACTGTGAATATAATACTAAAGCAGTAGAGATAAAAATGCTGTACACGTACTGCAAACGGCACCCATGAACCTAAGTCAAACTATCTTGGCAGACTTACCAGACTGGTTTTATAGCTGGTTTTGAAGAACAGAAATCATGATTCATTCCTGAAGTAGTTCAGCGTATCATTTCCTTCTGAAAGAGAAAGCAGCTTATTAAAGCACAAATTATTTTTAACCAATAGCTCATGTTGACATTTGAACAAACAATGCAGCAGTTTTATAATGGTCTATATTCTGTGACACCGTTTGTGCCAGAAAAAAACTTTGTAACATGTTTTAAGTGTGTTTGTGTCATCACACTATTTAGAATGATTATGATGACTGAACTTCTGTTGGAAGGTGAAAATGTGCAGGGGAAAAAAAGACTTTTGTTGTTGTGGGTCACTTATGTGCTATTTTAAATTAACTGATACTGATAACATCAGTTCTGTTGTTTTCATCTACAGTATAGTGAGGTGATGTGGCCTTCAAATCTTAATGCCCTGACCCTCATGACAGTTTAAGTACACAAGCTTCTGCTTATTGTGTCAACACACAGGCCAGCTTGCAAGTTCCAACTGTGAATTGTCTTTATAATGATCAACAACGCAAAAAACTGTTTTTCATCACCCCCTCTCTATTGGATGTGAGTGTTTTGACAACATAGGCCTGGGCGATAAAATGGTATCGATATTTATCGATGGTACACCTTCAATATCGCACAAGAGATGAAGCCATGCAAAGTTAAAACTGTTTAAACTTTTAGAAAACACGTCGCAAATTTGTGGAGTTTTATCCCTTTTCACTGCGTCTCTTTTATGTTTTTAAATGCAATCTGTGTGATGGGCGATTCAGCTCTTTGTATTAAGCATGATGCAAATACATGATGCTGTTTTGTTCATAATTGTTTATGCAATTTCCGAAATTATATTTGATTTATATGAGTCAATTTAGACGTAATGCAGTTTTTTTTATAGACATTTATTTCTTTGCGTTCACAATTTAAATGTGCTGCATTATTTTGCTCATTGCTCCCTCCTGTGGCCTAAAGCCAAAAGTTTCATTAAGACCTATTTAATCTGCATATAAAACATTAGAAATTAGATATTTGTTTAATTTTTATTGTGTGTTTGACTGTTAAAACAAAAAAATATTTGTTGTTTGTCTCAATAAATTGGGTTAATTTAAAAATACAGTGTTTAAATTTAAAAAAATATTCTATTGCTCTTTGTTTTTAAAAAGTAAAAAACTTATATAATTTTTTTAATAAAAATTATAAAAAATGTCAATAATTATCGATAACGAACGATATGAACATTATATCGTTGATACATTTTTTAGCTATATCGCCCAGCCCTATGACAACATGATAAAAAATATGGTAATTTCCAGACGAATCATTTTGAAATGATTTACTTACGGTTTGTGATGTAACTGCAGTCAGATCTAGTACTGCTTCATCTTTCAACAAATGTTTCTTTGTGAACTCTCCGTGACACTGTGCCTCATTTACAAAGCAAAATACACCGATCAATCCTCAGACACGATCCAGGATGCCATTAAAAATAAACTAACCACTTGTTCCTTGTGCTGGGAACCTTCTGATATCTGTACGAAGACGTGAACGTGCTGTTTAAACCAAACGCGTCAAAGCAAACCTTCTTTCACTCCATTAGTCCTGACAACAGACTCGAGCGTGTGGACCGTGTCAAAAAGCGAATGCGCATCTACATACTGTATCAGCTGTAAACAAGATAGCAGCAGTGATTGTAATTTTTATTTGCTTTTGACACAACGTGACACTCGCATTCAGTGTAATCAAGTCAGCCGTAAGTGAGTGAACGGCAGTGGGTGGGGCCTATGGTGAGAAGATGACTGGGCTTGATTAAATAAATGCTTTGTTTATAATAATAGGACGTTTTAAGCTATGAAATTTGCAGGATGTTTTAATGGTACGAAGACCACTTATATGCCAACAGATCAAGGCAAATTTGATTTCTCATGTCATGACCACTTTAAAAAAAAAAAATATCTCACATATTTGCTCCGTGAGCTCAGGCGAGAGCGAACATTGTCTCTAGAGGCCGAATGTCAACATCAGAAGCCAAGGGTTGCCATTTGTGTCAGATTAACACTTTCAATCATGTAAAACACATTCCACCCCGACACCTGTGGAGCACTAAGACCCAGATTAGCTGAGCTGCCTCTGCTCCGGGTCACTCCTTCTCAGAGTTTCAAAGGCCTGTAACACAGATCCCGAGAGCACAGGACTCTCGTTTTCCCACCTCCTGCATGAAGGCTCCCACAGGGCGCGCGATGAAAAGCACAGAAATGTGATCCTGAAGAACAGCTTTGGGTCAGCAAAGTCAAAACTTTCGAGCCTACAAAGTCCAATCACCGAACCAGTTGATAGATTAACACTATCTAAAATGTAAAAGCAACTTTTTAATATTTGTTTGACCAATTTTTATGTGCAGACTAGACTACAAGCTTTGCAAATTATCAGACAACACTGTTCTGTTAATGCACTTTAAATGTAAAAAAAAAAAAACCCAGTCTCATTGGAAATATGTGTCTTTGGAGACATTTCTGCAACATGATTTGCATGGCCTCTTGCATGTTTTGCGACATTTTTCAAAGTCCAGTGAGTGGCTCAAAAAGCATGTTGAGTTTTATACAAAATAGATGAACATTTTAATGGGTTGGTTGTTGTATGTATTGTGGCAGTTTGGAAATTAGATGTCTGGTGAACGGCGCTATAATGCTATATTGCATTTGAAAATAATGTACCACTGACACTAAACATAACCCTCAACCGAACTGTTAACAAAAGTGTAAGTGAGATAAAAACACAATTGCTGAAGAAACATTGCTATTTACCAATTTTACTAGACTACGTCAAAAAAGTTGTACATATGTAGCTGGTTTTAAAATAATGTACCACTGACACCAAACCGGATCCTACCCTAAACCTAACCGATAGTGATAAAAAAACCAAACATCAGATTAAAAAATGCATTTTCAGATGTAACCATTTTAGCACTAATGTTGTACGTTGGGCCTGGTGATCAAACATCAAATGCATTAGTTTACAAATCATGCACTATGTTGAAAGTGTTAGAGGTCTTAGCATAGTAGTGTGCAAAGAACCACATAACCACATACAGCTGCGTCTGTAGTCATGTGTGAAAAGGAAACACACACATGTATGTTCATGGGTGATCTTTACATACCATGTTGGATAATTATATTAACACTGAAAAAATTGCTTCACCTTTGCTCTATTAAGCTCATATTTTAACAAGTGTTTCCTACTAAGCTGGTATCACTTCATCTGCGATAAGTGACAGATTTAAGCAGCACCCAGTTTCAGCACTCTGGACAGCTCTCTTAGGTTGACCCTGCAGACACCCTGGCCTAGGGGTGAGACAGTCCTTAGGGACATCTTTACTGTGATAAAGTAAAATAAGATAAATAAAAATAAGCAGGGATTTCTAAAATTACATTCTGATCACTTCTTTATAGTGTCAACAGACAGAGTTTACACGGTGGTAAGTCAGCTAGTTAGAAATATTACTAGAGTAAGCCAATTGAATGTTTACATAGTTATACAAAGTATCTAATTATTTGTTTAAAAATTGACTAATGATAAACTGTGCTGTATTGTTGAATAAGCTGTAAATTAGTGTTTTATACGTCTTAATGTAGAAAATATAAATAAATAAAAAAGTTCAGAAATGTGCTATTAAAATGCTGGACAAGAACACAGAGATTGGCAAACTAACACTTTCAAATAATTGACTCATTCATAGAGTTTAAAATAACTACAAAATTGATCAAAAATGCTGCACAGTTTCTGTTAAGTGTAAGCTACAAATTTTAAAATGGCAGAATGTCTTTAGGTTTTGCATCCAAGTGATGTCTAATGCATTCCAAAAGGCCACAGTCACTGACTAGAATACTAGAATGTAAATATTTTGTAAGAAAAAAGACTTTCTACTGCTTTGGTTTCTTACTAAAGAACTAAAAATGGAAGAACGCTGTACATTTGCCTAATGTAATTAAGAATTATTGCAGTAGTGTCTACTGTATGATGCAGTAAGTTCAGTTTTGTGTGCCTGCATTCACTAAACCTTTTAAGAATCATTCTTGTGTCTTTTTCCAGCCCAACCAGTTTAATCGCTCTGTCCCCTCTTGTTCCTCTTCCTCATAAACTCAATCACTCTTTCTCTCTGTTTCTTGTCCTCCACCCCTCTTTATGCCCATAGGCCGGCACCAAGTCTGATGAATTTTCCCAGAAGATTCAGTCAAGACATAGAGCGAGGGGGCAGAAAGAGAGCCTTCTTGTCCAATAAGAGGAAAGGGGACAGAAGAATGTGAAAAGCTCCCATTCAGGCCGGTTCACAGGGGCTGGGAGCGGCCACATCCTCAGGAGGGAGGAGGGGTTGCTGCTTTCACGAGGGTGGGCTAGGGATCCTGGACAGGGGCCAGGAGCGATGCAGAGGCTCCTCGGATGACGCTGATCCGTGGGAGCGTCCAGTGCCTCCGCCTCTCCTCTGTCCCTTAGGACACCGACTTCAGACCCCTCGCATTCTATTTACTCGCACAAACAAACTCTCCCTGCCACAGTCCTTCAACCCTCAGAGCAGAAGCAGCCAGTAGGCTTCAGGATGAGGAATGTGTCTCTATTAATAGAGCGGTTAGATTATCTCAAAGACTAATGACTGGCATGTCCAGATTCCTGAAAGGCATGGCAGTGACCTTCATCCATCGGTCTTCATGATCTCATTTCCTCTGATATTCTATGAATTTAACTGGTGGCACTCTTTTTAAAACGGTTTATATTCTACTTTATCCTCACTTATAGTTAATGAAACATTTATTTTTTTAATTAAACATTTTATTCATTTATTTACATTATTTTAATTAAACATTTTATTTACATTAACATGTTTTCAATAACGTTTTTTATTTAAAGCGACTTACAAAGGAGGAACATCATAAGCGAGAAAAAACGAAAATTAAATGACCGAAGTAAAAATAAAAACAAATGGGAAAATATAAAATGGCCCCAAATTAATTTTAGTTTATATATAAATAAATATATATATATATATAGAGAGAGAGAGAGAGAGAGAGATTTTTTTCCATCAAACAATAACAACACATAAAATGGTGCTGGAATATTTAACAGTGTTTGTACATATTTATTTATTTATTTAATATACCAGTTAGCACATTTAGTTTTGGTAGCCCTAAAAGTCAAAATAGAACTAAAAAAAGTAAACTCAAAACTAAATAAAACTTGTAACTATTAAATTAAACAATACAATAAATTGAAAAAAAAAAAAAAAATTCTAAATAATACCCTGCTTAAGCGTAGTGTTTGTGTTTGCATTGATCGCAATGTGATATTCAGGTATTCTTGGGTCAAGAAATTCTTTCCTAAGCCATGGCCAGATCTCTCCATCCCAGCCTGACTTGGGAACTTATATGAGCTTCAGGGAGTGTAAACATCCTACACTCTCAGCTGGAGCCCAGCCCGAGGCCGGGAGTGGGATGTTTGCGCTCTCTGGCTCAGGAACGCCACACTCACTGCGGCTGCGCTATGGAGGGGAAAAGCTTATTCAGAAAAAGTCGTCTAGATGTTCTCATCATCTCTTGAGTCACAGTAGACTTGAAATTACACCTGACCTGACATCTGATCTATCTATTATACGTTTCCTTCCTAAACGTTCATTCATTGTGTGTAAAGAATGTTAAAAAGCTCAGGATAAAAGAAGACGGCTACTTCCTGGATTTTGTGGCTAGATCGAAGTGGATAGATTTTGAAGTGGATACGAGAGCTTTGTAACGCACACAGGAAGTGAACTCCATTGTGAGCACTGGAAGGGCTCAGAGGGTGAGTGGCCTGTCATTACGCTGTTCAGGCTGAACTCTAGGTCTCTTTGAAGCTTTCTGACCCCACAG
>NW_015505285.1:3287821-3344691 GCF_001515645.1 Sinocyclocheilus grahami | reverse complement strand
TTTTATGTGCAGACTAGACTACAAGCTTTGCAAATTATCAGACAACACTGTTCTGTTAATGCACTTTAAATGTAAAAAAAAAACAACCCAGTCTCATTGGAAATATGTGTCTTTGGAGACATTTCTGCAACATGATTTGCATGGCCTCTTGCATGTTTTGCGACATTTTTCAAAGTCCAGTGAGTGGCTCAAAAAGCATGTTGAGTTTTATACAAAATAGATGAACATTTTAATGGGTTGGTTGTTGTATGTATTGTGGCAGTTTGGAAATTAGATGTCTGGTGAACGGCGCTATAATGCTATATTGCATTTGAAAATAATGTACCACTGACACTAAACATAACCCTCAACCGAACTGTTAACAAAAGTGTAAGTGAGATAAAAACACAATTGCTGAAGAAACATTGCTATTTACCAATTTTACTAGACTACGTCAAAAAAGTTGTACATATGTAGCTGGTTTTAAAATAATGTACCACTGACACCAAACCGGATCCTACCCTAAACCTAACCGATAGTGATAAAAAAACCAAACATCAGATTAAAAAATGCATTTTCAGATGTAACCATTTTAGCACTAATGTTGTACGTTGGGCCTGGTGATCAAACATCAAATGCATTAGTTTACAAATCATGCACTATGTTGAAAGTGTTAGAGGTCTTAGCATAGTAGTGTGCAAAGAACCACATAACCACATACAGCTGCGTCTGTAGTCATGTGTGAAAAGGAAACACACACATGTATGTTCATGGGTGATCTTTACATACCATGTTGGATAATTATATTAACACTGAAAAAATTGCTTCACCTTTGCTCTATTAAGCTCATATTTTAACAAGTGTTTCCTACTAAGCTGGTATCACTTCATCTGCGATAAGTGACAGATTTAAGCAGCACCCAGTTTCAGCACTCTGGACAGCTCTCTTAGGTTGACCCTGCAGACACCCTGGCCTAGGGGTGAGACAGTCCTTAGGGACATCTTTACTGTGATAAAGTAAAATAAGATAAATAAAAATAAGCAGGGATTTCTAAAATTACATTCTGATCACTTCTTTATAGTGTCAACAGACAGAGTTTACACGGTGGTAAGTCAGCTAGTTAGAAATATTACTAGAGTAAGCCAATTGAATGTTTACATAGTTATACAAAGTATCTAATTATTTTTTTAAACATTGACTAATGATAAACTGTGCTGTATTGTTGAATAAGCTGTAAATTAGTGTTTTATACGTCTTAATGTAGAAAATATAAATAAATAAAAAAGTTCAGAAATGTGCTATTAAAATGCTGGACAAGAACACAGAGATTGGCAAACTAACACTTTCAAATAATTGACTCATTCATAGAGTTTAAAATAACTACAAAATTGATCAAAAATGCTGCACAGTTTCTGTTAAGTGTAAGCTACAAATTTTAAAATGGCAGAATGTCTTTAGGTTTTGCATCCAAGTGATGTCTAATGCATTCCAAAAGGCCACAGTCACTGATTAGAATGTAAATATTTTGTAAGAAAAAAGACTTTCTACTGCTTTGGTTTCTTACTAAAGAACTAAAAATGGAAGAACGCTGTACATTTGCCTAATGTAATTAAGAATTATTGCAGTAGTGTCTACTGTATGATGCAGTAAGTTCAGTTTTGTGTGCCTGCATTCACTAAACCTTTTAAGAATCATTCTTGTGTCTTTTTCCAGCCCAACCAGTTTAATCGCTCTGTCCCCTCTTGTTCCTCTTCCTCATAAACTCAATCACTCTTTCTCTCTGTTTCTTGTCCTCCACCCCTCTTTATGCCCATAGGCCGGCACCAAGTCTGATGAATTTTCCCAGAAGATTCAGTCAAGACATAGAGCGAGGGGGCAGAAAGAGAGCCTTCTTGTCCAATAAGAGGAAAGGGGACAGAAGAATGTGAAAAGCTCCCATTCAGGCCGGTTCACAGGGGCTGGGAGCGGCCACATCCTCAGGAGGGAGGAGGGGTTGCTGCTTTCACGAGGGTGGGCTAGGGATCCTGGACAGGGGCCAGGAGCGATGCAGAGGCTCCTCGGATGACGCTGATCCGTGGGAGCGTCCAGTGCCTCCGCCTCTCCTCTGTCCCTTAGGACACCGACTTCAGACCCCTCGCATTCTATTTACTCGCACAAACAAACTCTCCCTGCCACAGTCCTTCAACCCTCAGAGCAGAAGCAGCCAGTAGGCTTCAGGATGAGGAATGTGTCTCTATTAATAGAGCGGTTAGATTATCTCAAAGACTAATGACTGGCATGTCCAGATTCCTGAAAGGCATGGCAGTGACCTTCATCCATCGGTCTTCATGATCTCATTTCCTCTGATATTCTATGAATTTAACTGGTGGCACTCTTTTTAAAACGGTTTATATTCTACTTTATCCTCACTTATAGTTAATGAAACATTTATTTTTTTAATTAAACATTTTATTCATTTATTTACATTATTTTAATTAAACATTTTATTTACATTAACATGTTTTCAATAACGTTTTTTATTTAAAGCGACTTACAAAGGAGGAACATCATAAGCGAGAAAAAACGAAAATTAAATGACCGAAGTAAAAATAAAAACAAATGGGAAAATATAAAATGGCCCCAAATTAATTTTAGTTTATATATAAATATATATATATATATATATATAGAGAGAGAGAGAGAGAGAGAGAGAGAGAGAGATTTTTTTCCATCAAACAATAACAACACATAAAATGGTGCTGGAATATTTAACAGTGTTTGTACATATTTATTTATTTATTTAATATACCAGTTAGCACATTTAGTTTTGGTAGCCCTAAAAGTCAAAATGGAACTAAAAAAAGTAAACTCAAAACTAAATAAAACTTGTAACTATTAAATTAAACAATACAATAAATTGAAAAAAAAAAAAAATTCTAAATAATACCCTGCTTAAGCGTAGTGTTTGTGTTTGCATTGATCGCAATGTGATATTCAGGTATTCTTGGGTCAAGAAATTCTTTCCTAAGCCATGGCCAGATCTCTCCATCCCAGCCTGACTTGGGAACTTATATGAGCTTCAGGGAGTGTAAACATCCTACACTCTCAGCTGGAGCCCAGCCCGAGGCCGGGAGTGGGATGTTTGCGCTCTCTGGCTCAGGAACGCCACACTCACTGCGGCTGCGCTATGGAGGGGAAAAGCTTATTCAGAAAAAGTCGTCTAGATGTTCTCATCATCTCTTGAGTCACAGTAGACTTGAAATTACACCTGACCTGACATCTGATCTATCTATTATACGTTTCCTTCCTAAACGTTCATTCATTGTGTGTAAAGAATGTTAAAAAGCTCAGGATAAAAGAAGACGGCTACTTCCTGGATTTTGTGGCTAGATCGAAGTGGATAGATTTTGAAGTGGATACGAGAGCTTTGTAACGCACACAGGAAGTGAACTCCATTGTGAGCACTGGAAGGGCTCAGAGGGTGAGTGGCCTGTCATTACGCTGTTCAGGCTGAACTCTAGGTCTCTTTGAAGCTTTCTGACCCCACAGGGTGGGACAACTCTGTTGAACTGCAAGCGCCCCTACGCAGACAGAGCTGCCGATGGAATTGCCTGAGAGGAAGTGACTATTTATACACGCTAAGGAACAGAGAGAGGCACCCTTCCGATGGGCGTCTCTCCTCTTGCTTCCTTTGACAAATACGTTAGGACTGCTCTCATGAAAGCTAACCCCAAGTCCTCAAAGATATGCACAACATCCAGTGCTCTCAATGGTATTTGTGTACACGCCTAACCATGTTTTGGTTACCATTCTCTCCTACTGCAATGACCTTTACCCACTTTTGCTTGGTTATGTCATAGCTTAAGCATCTCTTATATGCGACCAATAGGTGGCAGACTAACTCTAGAAAATGACCGACAAGGTTTCAGACTTTGCTTGGAAAGAGTAAACAAAAATGCTTGTTTTGCTGGCCTTTTTTTTTATTTTATGTAAAATTATACAAAACTTTAAGCATATTCTTCTTATGTGCCTCTAATTCAACAACAGCAAACCAGAAGTTATTTTTTATTCATTTTACTTTTATTATTACTTTTGCTGGTCTTTTCAAAAAAATGTTTACAATATCTCTCCAAGTAATCACTGTTGTACTTTGCCTAAAAGCAAAGTAAAATGGGTTTAGTAACGTTTCCACCTCATTCACCTGAAACTATGAGTGAAAATTTATCTCCCTACTATGAGTGGGAAAAAACAGAAATGTTTTAATCAACTGACAACCTCTGATCAAGCTTTTCCTGTCAACTGGAGGAATCCAAACAACTGAAGTATGACAACAAAGACATCATTCATTATTAGTTTTACTTTTACCCTTCTTGCGGTGCTCTTTAAACTGACTCAGTTAATTTTTCTCATGATGCCAGAGTTCTTTTCATCTAACTGCAAGAGAGCTACTGAATTTACACCTTTCAAATTTACACCAAGTTCCTTTCAAATGTTTCAAACAATAATCTCGCTCCACAGGTGGCACAGCAACAGGAAGCAAGAAGTTGGTATGTATGTATATTATGTGTAAAGTAATAACAACATTATCAAAGTAAACAATGCATTGTCAGCAATAAACACATCAGGAGATTGTTCTGTGAATGTTGTTCCTTGTTTGCTTAATAAATCATATGCAACTGACTGCTTGACTCTTCTGTTATTGTTGTGGCCTTTTTTTTTTTGGTCATCATTCCTCATCAGTGAAATGTTTCCTTAATTCAAGATCATGACGACAGTCAGTCGAAACCCCGTATTTAGTTTTTGTCAGTATAGTAATAGTTTCGGGGGATGTTAACACTCTCGACCACACGAGGAACTGAAACATTTCAGTGTGGTCAGATTTCATTTATTTGCTCTCAGCACTTCACAACACATCAGCAACAGAAAAATACTGAGCTGTGATGAAAGCAGACGGTGTGTGTAACATTCAATATATAATGCATACTGTATGGTAAGTGTGGAACTAGACCAGCTCATTTGACCTTGTGTGACATCAAAAGCTTCATAAAACTTAAATCATATTTAAACCTCCTGGGGAAAAAATCTTAAATCTCATTTGATTTGTGATGCTATCATTGACGTTTACATTTAAAAACTGTATTAAAGGGTTAGTTCACCCAAAAATGAAAATTAGGCTGCGTTTTACTCACCCCCGAGGCATCCTAGGTGTATATGACTTTCTTCTTTCAGACGAATCCAGTCGGAGTTATATTAAAAATTGTCTTTGATCTTTCAAGCTGTTTAATGTCACTCAGCGGGTGTTGCATTGAAAGAACTTAAATAAAAATCGCCCATCCATAAAAAAAGTGTCTCACACGGCTCAGGGGGGTGAACAAAGGCCTTCTGTAGAGAATCGATGTGTTTTTGTAAGAAAAATATCCATATTCAAAACGTAATAATCACTTTAATGTAGTTTCCACTTCAAATAAATGCTATTCTTTTGAACTTTCTATTCATCAAAAAGTCCTGAAAAAAAGAACTGTCCACAAAAATATAAAGTAGCACAGCTGCTTTCAATACTGATAATGAAAATTATAAGTATATTAGAATTATTTCTGTTATAATAAAACTGCAATGATATTTCACAATATTAATGCATTTAATCAAATATACACAGCCTTGGTGCGCATAAGAGGCTTCTTTCAAAAACATTAAAATAATCCTACCAACCCCAAAGCTATTAACAGTCTTGTATATAGGGGTCAGGGGTCAATGCACAAACCTAAATCGATAATGTAAGACACTGTGTAAGTGCTTACTGGCTAACTGTGACTCTCCAACTCTTGTTCTCGCCTTCTCAAGTATACATACTCCTGGTATTAAGCCTGTGTGGAAACAGCTGTGTAATGGCTGGGTAATATTTTGGACAAGGCCTAAATAAAAGGCCTAAAACTTTTTCATTGCATGGCTAATGGAAGGTCATTTGAAGTCATGTGGTTGCTAACAGTGAAGAATTGAGTTGAAAGAACTGGCTGTTTCATTAGACGCACTGCTATGAGTCCCATCAGCACTTCCTCTTTACAGAAAACAGAAGTTTCCTCAAACAACATCTGGGGTTTCAAGTTACTGTTGTCCCAATGGGGAATTGGGGAAATATATATACATACACATGCATACATAAATACATACATACATACATACAAATTTAGTCAGGTTTTCAACTCTGCTTCCCTTGCATGCTAAATAAAAACTGTATCACGGTCAAAAGTGTATCTATATATATATATATATATATATATATATATAAAATGTATTCCTGTGATGGCAAAGCTGCATTTTCAGCAGCCATTCACATGATCTACATTTACAATAGAGTTCAAAAGTCCAGTTAAAGTGGAGATGACAGACAGAAAGAGAGAATGTAAAAGAGGAAGTCACCCGTATTTGTCAGCTGGACAAAATTCAAATACTGTAGTATGGACATTCCCTAGACGTGTGAAAACCCCCCCAGATATATGACACTACCAACACTGACACTCAGTCATAATAAATTACTGTAATGGACGGGCTTATAAACCTGTAAGCATGTCAAATAACCCCTGATAGCCTAAATTATGAATGTATATCCCATATCCAGGTATTAATAAATTACATGTCTATAGTTGAGATTAAAAAAAAAAAGGTAACATTATTTTAAGGAACAGTTCTTAACTAGTTGCTTATTAGCATGGTTACGGCTAAGGCTAGAAGGGATACGGTGCTACTGGGCCCGAGTGTAAACAAGGCATGTGTTCAACGTCATCACGCCGGCGCCGCCACACGCTTGCATCATGGTACTGTCGTGAACACGCATCCACAAGTGACGCAGTAGAGACGAAAATGTGGAATAAAGTTGTTATTTTAGTTTTCTTTGCGCAAAAAAGTATTATCGTAGCTTCGTAACATTACAGTTGAACCACTGATGTCACATGGACTACTTTGTCGATCATCTTTGTACTTTTCTGGGTCTTGAACGTGGTAGTTTCCTTGCTGTCTATGGGAGGGTCAGAGAGCCCTCAGATTTCATCAAAAATATCTTAAATTGTTTCCGAAGATGAAAGAAGGTCTTACGGGTTTGGAACAATACGAGGGTGAGTAATTAATGACAGAATTTTCATTTTTGGGTGAACTATTCCATTAACAACTAATAAGCAGCAAATTAGGAATTTGTTCAGGGAAAACTAATAGGGAAAGTTAATTGTGAATATGTGTTCCCTGTTCTAAAGTGTTACCAAAAAAAACAAAAAGAACATAATTCTATAATTTCTGAAAGGGAGGTTGGCTGTTCATATTAGAGAAGCTCAGAGGATAAGACTTGACTCAAGGTCAAATTTTCAACATGGTATTACTAGAGAGAGCAAATGATAGTGGTGATGCCGGAAGAGGTGAAGTAAGCAGGTGCTTATAATCTTATCATTGTGGTTGACAGGATTATATAAAAATTGTTCCTTAAAGAGCCCATGAAACCACAGTTTATGGGTTTTAGTCTTTGTCTGTTAGCTTTGAAAATATCAATATACCAGTGTAATGCCAAACGCTGACAAACTTTTAACAAATATATACATTTGAAATGTACAACTTGGGAAATGAATTAAAAAAAAATTTTTTTTTCATTTTTAAAGTATCTTATACTCATCAAGGCTGCATTTATTTGATCATACAGTAAAAACAGTAATATTGTTAAATACTATTACAATTTAAAATAGCAGTTTTCTATTTAATACACTTTGAAATATAATTTATTTCTGTGATGCCAAAGCGAATATTCAGCATCATTAGTCCAGTCTTCAGCATCACATGATCCTTGAGAAATCATGGTAATTTATTTTTTTTGGAACCTGTAAAACTTTTTTTCAGGATTGTCTGATGAATAAAAAGTTCAATTCAAAACAATTTGCAAGATATAAAATTATTTACTCTCGTTTTTTTTATCAATTTAACATATACTTGCTGAGTAAAAAGTGTTAATTTATTTATATTTTCAAAAAGAAATACACCAACACAGGAAAGAAACTAGTATGCAATATATAATGCTCAGTATTCAGCAAGTAGTAAGCTAGTATTCCAAGATGCACTGACTGCTGTGATATCAGTTTCATGGGGCGTGTGAACAGCAGGGCTCTGTGTCATTCAGTATAGGCCTGATCTAAACACGCTGACTAATCCATTCTCGCCTGACCTGTGGCTGATGCCTGTTTTTCTGCGTCACTGCTCTGAGTTGCACAGTGCATGTTGTACGTTTAATTGAGAGCTGTGGTATGAAGCTTTGAGGCTGCTAATTGAATGAGACTACAGCACAGAAAGGAAGATACATGCATGCATGCACACACACACACACACACACACACACACAAGCTAGAAGAGTGAGTCATGGGGAGTATCCACTTCACAACACAGACACCCAGCACACAAGCCCTTCCGCCTCATGCTGTCACTCCCGATCAGTACGGCCATACTGCTTTCCACTCAGCACATTGAACACACATGAACCACAGCAAGAGTGCTGGAGTAAACCTGTGTCTTACTAACTGCTAACTGGATCATACTGACCTATTAAACTAAATTAAGACAGCCTCTCAGTTAAATTACACTTAACATAAAAATAAATAATTATTAAATAATAAACTACATAAAATTGATAATATTTCCAAAACAATACAGCAATTATAATCACTTCACAACAAATTAAAATAGTTAATATTATTTGTAAGCAGTATATTTTATTGTATGTCAATTGCAATCAAACTGTAATGTTATTAAATTATGCAAAAAGTATGAAAATATTATAAATACACAAATATTTTATTTATTATAATTATTATTTTATTTTATTGATGTATTCAGCAAATATGCATTAAATTGATGAAAAAGTGACATTATAATGTTATAAAATATTTCAATTTGAAGTAAATGCTGTTCTTGTGGCCTTCCTCTTCATCAACAAAATCCTGCAAAAAACACTGCATGTGACACTGAAGTCTGGAGTAATGGCATCAAATTAATAAACATCATTTTACAATATATTACATTTAAAAAAGTTATTTTGTAATAATTGTAATAATATTTTATAATATTTCTGTATATTTGATCAAATAAATGCAGCCTTGGTGGGTTTCCTTGTTACACACGTTACATGTACTAAATTATGCCTAATTACTAACCATATAGTAAGTACATGTAGTTCATTAATATTACTCAGTACTTAAATGTATAATTACACTGTAACAAGGGCACCTTAAAATAAAGTGTAACTGATATTTCTTCCAAAAACAAAACAAAATCTTGGCATATATACGACCATAGTTGAAGAAAACCCCATATCATTACTGAATGATTACCATATTTACATACCGTCATATTTATGACACTCATATAAACGTTTCAAATTATATCATCAAATTACCATGGTACGTGTCCAAAAACATGGCATTATCATGGTAGTTTTTTGCTTGTGGACAGAACATGAACATATTCTCCTAAAGCAGATTTCCCAGGCATCACTATGCTTTACAAGAGCCCACTAATGCAATGCTATCAAGTCGCAGTGTGTTGGTATCAAACAGTAGGCAGACAGGTACTGTGGTGAAGAAAACCACAGGAGAAGATGTGCAGGAGCGCACCAGGAGAGCCGGGCCAGGTGTGTGTCTGATAACTCTCAGACTGAAGAGCTGGCAGGGAAAGTCACACTCACAGGTGTACGTCAGGAAAACCGCTCCCACACACTGACGCTTTGACAAGCAACAGCAAAGCTCACGCTGCTTACGGGATATGCGGTCTCCTTAAGCCCACCAGGGACCAGGCTGCCTGAACAGACCATATGGCACCGCTCTTCTGTGATTTTATCACAATTTTAACTGTTTTCCCTGACTTCACAATCCTCTCAACAGAGTGGTGTGGATTATGGGAGGGGACGGAGTGATTTTCAACTTGTCCTCTGTCAAAGACATGCCGCAGTGCTCTGCAGCAGCTGAGAGGGAAACCAGAGCTGCCTTATCTTAAGCTGAGAGATTGTTTTGAAATTGCATATGTAAGCAATGAGCTTCAGTTAGCCAGTCCCTATTGCAGAACCCAAATCACATGATCAGGACCATAAGCTAAAGGGTCTTTCATCACTCTGCCCTTACGAAATGAAAATATATGTGACCCTGGACCACAAAACCAGTCATAAGTGTCAATTTTTCAAAATTGAGATTTGTACATCATCTGAAAGCTGAATAAATAAGCTTTCCATTGATGTATGGTTTGTTAGGATAGGACAATATTTGGCTGAGATACAATTTGAAAATCTGGGTGCATCTGAGGGTGCCATCAATAATCGCCTTTAAAGTTGTCCAAATGAAGTTCTTAGCAATGCATACTAATCAAAGATTAAGTTTTAATATATTTACGGTAGGACATTTACAAAATATCTTCATGGAACATGATCACTTAATATCATGATTTTTGGCATAAAAGAAAAATAGATAATTTTGACGCATACAGTGTATTTTTGGCTATTGCTACAAATATACCTCAGCGACTTAAGACTGGTTTTGTGGTCCAGGGTCACATATGGGAATATACTGGAAAATATAATATGATATATTAAATCTAAACTAGTGCTATGTTTTTCAATATACTGCATTATATGCATGGACAATGTATGGCTATATTGATACATTTAAAATGTGTAGCAATGAAGAACACATATTATAAACTTTGATCTTTACTGTTAGCCACACATTTCATACAGTATATGAAAATATGTGTGATGGAATGTAAGAAAAAAGTGTTTACTGAGAACAAATATTTAAATTTAAGGGTTTTTGGACAATTGGATGTTTTGTTAAAGTCATGGCAACATGGTGACAGGAAAATTAGATTTGACACAATTTACTTAACTTAATGGATTGGATATATTATTCTGTATATTTTCCATATACATTAAATCATTTATTATGTTGATCATTAATAAGGAAATGTGTGTGTGTGTGTGTGTGTGTGTGTGTGTGTGTGTCACGAATCCGGTCAAGTCACAGTTGTTCTTCATGAGTCAAGTCAAGTCACAGTTGTTCTTCATGAGTCAAGTCAGGACACAGCTGATCGTCAGGAGTCTTGTCATGTCCTGTCTGTTGCACCCAGATCGTCAAGGTCAGTCTTTCGGTATCCTAGTCTGGTATCTAGTGTGAGGGATACACCACTGGTGTCTGCATGCACAGCTGGTATCCCCAAACCCACTCACTCTAACCCTTCTGTTCCTGAACTAATTCCCCTGAAGTGTTTCCCCTGATGGGGATCGCTATTTGGTGTGTTTGGGCTGCATACACCACCACAGAACTCCCAGAGGCGGCGGCACCCACTATTAGGTCTCCAGAGTTGGCAGCTGAAGCTGCAGAATCTCCTGAGGTAGTGGTGCTCGCTGCTGTGTTCCCCGAAGCGATGGAGCCCGCTGCAGTTTCTCCAGAGGTGGCGGCGCATGCTGCAGAACCTCCCAAAGCGGCGGTGCTCACTTCAGCTCCTTGCGTGGTGGTGGCGCGCAGAAACGCACTTTCAACCTGTCATGTCAAGGTCGAAGGAACCTTTGCCGAGCTCTCCCTGTATCTTGAGGGCACTACTGTAGCTCCAGATCCTCAGTTCCGCCCAGGAAGGGCTCATGTCCCCGAGTTAGGCCCAGGGTGGGCTCCTGCTCTGCCTGCTCCGCCATGGAGGTCTTCTGCTCCGCCCTGGTGGGCTCCTGTTCCGTCTGCTCCACCATGGAGGTCTTCTGCTCCGTCTGCTCTGCCCTGGTGGGCTCCTGTTCCATCTGCTCCACCTTGGTGCTCTGCTCTGCCGGCTTTGCCTCAGTTCCCAGTCTCTCCATTTCCACATGGACCTGGCCCACTGTCCCTCCCCCTGTTCCGCCTCCGCTCCACCACCCTCCTGGATGGTATTGTGTTGGGAGCGTCTGGAAGCTGCTCCTTGGGAGGGGCTCTGTCACGAATCCGGTCCGTGGGCTTCAGGCCGATTGCCACTAGAGGTTATTCTCCCATTACATTGACTCTCACACCACACAGACTGTTACACATCACCCTGGACTGCATTTCCCATCAACCATTGCACTGATCACACACACAGAGCTGAATCCAATCAGACATGCTACATAAGCCATGGACTTCCTCTCTCTCACTGCAGTTCCTGTTCAGATCGCCGTGTATTGTTCTGCGTTTATCACTCATCTAGCGATAGCTGCATTACCGAGCCTAGTGTCTTGTTTTCTTCGTCTTGCCTTGTCTGTTTCCCCATGTTCTGATCACTGCCTGTGTACCTGGATTATCCCTCGAGTCTCGCCCAATTGGATACTGTTCGCCACTGCCTGGACCTTTGCCTTGTACCTGGATTATCCCTCTTGCCTTGCCATCAATATACCTGTTTGCCATTTTCTGACCTATGCCCGTTTTTGACCACGTCTCTGTTAATAAAGCCTTGCAGATGGATCCGCACCCTTCCTGTGTTCCCTCCATAACGGAGTGTGTGTGTGTGTGTGTGTGTGTGTGTGTGTGTGTAAGAGTGTAGTTTCATTCATTTTGGGTCCAACCAAGTTGTATTCTGCTTATTACACAGGTACTTATAAAATAAATAAAAACTTTATTATTAATTAAAATTATTTTATTTTATATAATCATAATTATATATTATAATATTCATATTATTATATTATTGTCTCTTATTTGACCACAGAATGCTGTGATTGACCAATCAGAAAAAGTATTCGATAGTGCTATGTAATAAAAGGAAAAGTTGTGGTTAGTTTGTGATTTGATATTTTTTATTTTAAAATTGTATTTATTTATTACAAAGAGTTGCTTTATATGTGCATTTACAGTATCTTCTCAAAGTGCATAAATATATATTTGACACACCATAATAGTAATGTCACCATACCCATTTATCCACCTCTGACTGGCAAATTAATTCAATTGAATTAAATGTAAAGGGGGGAATTAAAAGATGCAAAATCGCAGTTGTCAAATTCACAAATCAAAATTCAGTAGCTACATTTAAACACACACACACTTACAATTCATCAAAGAGCTGCACTTTATTATACAGTATAGGCCACAATAGAAACATCCAAATATGAACTTCCAAATGTCACACTTTCTTTGATTACAAATGATCACTTCTCAACAAAGTTATAAGTTATGAACACTTAAGGTGCCTTACATGTCGCCAGTCAAACTGTTTCCACACGGTTATGGCACAAGAAACACTGAAATACTGAAATGTGGATTCAACAGTCTTAGAACCACAGGTTTTTCAGATGGACAAAGAGAAGATGGCTATTTGTTTCCCAACAGGGCAGAAGCCTGAAACCTAAATTTCGCTGCCTATTTTGACTTAAAGGCAATTTCTTTTGTATAAAAGTACCTCCCAAAGAAAACTGGTTTTAGACTGACTTCCAAAGCATTATAACTTCACATCTAAAAATCAACAACTTCAAGAAATTCAAGTGAGCTTAAGAGATAAGCAAGCAAATATTAATACTTATTTCTAGTAGAAGTCGAAAAACAGACATTTACGAATAAATGTACTTCTTTCAATCTCTCCATCAGATGTCTTTTTTTCTTCTTCTCCAACTGCTATGCACAGGATTGTGGGATATTGCGGTGCACATCTGTGTTGAATTCAAAAATTGAGATGAAGGCATCTTAGTAGACAGGACAACTATGGTTTTTCAGATTTTGGACACAAGAATTATCTGTCCATTTTGAGGAAATAAGGAAGCAGAATGTGAACCCTCTTTTCATGCATGACTCACACATTTAGAGAGATGGCATTTAATGAACCCCAGGGTATGAACTGGGTTAGATTCTGTTAGAAAACAGAAAAGCGTGCTCAATCTAAATATTGACTGAAGGGAAAAGACTGAGAGAGCCTTCATCGTTTAATCCAAAAGAGAAAAGGAAAGATGGACTTCAGCCACTATTACAAGAAAAAAGGGATTTAGTATTTCCTGAAATTTTTCGCTGTTTGTTTGCCATTAGAAACTAAAAAGGCAGAACCCCATAACACACACACACACATGCTGTGAAGGTATTGTCTAGCCCTCTGGGTACACTCTGAAACGGCAGTGTGGAACAAACACACGTAACATGCATGCGTGAGCCACATTAATTAATATTTGCTAATAAAAACACTCATTTATTTGTATCCTCTGTGGATAGTGACCATCAATAGCCCTGATTGTCCACACTTAAACACTGTAGGCTAAGTATGATTAGAGAAAAGCAGCATACACACTCACACGTACATATGTGAATTGCTTCATCACTTTGAGTCATTTTGAGTTATATGCACTGAATGAAAATGCAAAGTCTTTGCTTTCTAATGTTATCACCATTACCTTTCAAACAGTTCTCGAGATATAGCCTAGGCTTAATCATTTAAACGGAAAAAGGCATCTAAGTAAATAAATCACAGCCAAAAAATGTAAATGTTAATTTATAATATTGTGCATATATTCAACTATTATTATTTAGGCCTACTTTTTTTTCCAACTAATGAGCGGACATTCCTAAGGTGAATGTTAGGCTATGTACCATGTTGTTCAAAAGCTGTTTTACCAATGTCTTCGCCTTTGAAAAACTTCTTCGCCAATTACATAAAACTTTCAACATGAATACTAAAGCACACCAGAAGGTATATTGTACCTTCTGGTGTGCTTTAGTAGCCTACTGTAAGGAGCGATCCATCACGTCACATTTAGTAGCGTCAAAACGGCATTTAAATTCTCATTTAAAAATAAGCTTTGATTTATCAAAAACCAACATATAACACAAAAGAGTCTAAATTCAAGTTTGTTTTGCTTAGAAACGTTTGCGTTTTTCCACAAACGGCTTAAGCCTACTGCGCGACTTTCGACTCGAAATGATATAAAGCACGTCACGTATGCTTTAACAAACGAAAGAAGAGGCACTTTATATTGCAAGACATATTCGAGAAAACTGGATTAAAGTCTCACACGTAACTATAAAAACATAGAAGATCAATTACCTGAAAATTCCTGCAAGTATATTCACACTTACTTCACATTATTATAATCTGTTACAATGAGCTAGGAGTATCCGTTGTAAGAAACATCAGCGAGCTCTGAACACACAAAAGAACACACGTCTGTCGGAGAGACGGGCTTATGATTAGCAAATAAAGCCTAATCTCAAAGCCGGTAGACTAAGATAATATTCTCTCACAAGGGAAGACTGAATAGTCCAAAAGTGCAAAATTTCACACAGAGTGCTCAGGTAGCACTTATACATACTCACACTTGTACATGCACTAAGAACTCTCCAGAGGGCTGCAAGTAAGAATTACGGTAGAGAAATTCATCCGCTAACACTTTGAAAAGTATTCAGAGTTGAGAAAAACACCTCATTTTAATAATAAAAAAAATCAAAATGGCAAACAGTCAAGTTGTTCACAAAGCAAGTCTCTAAAAGGCAATAGTATGGAATAATATTGCTGTGCCATTCTTTTACTTAACTTTAAACTCAGATTAAGCTACTCGAGAATTCCCAGAATCCCTTTCTTTATATTCTTAAAGAGGAATGGTCTCAATGTATTCTTCTAGATCTACCCTTCCCCTAACCTCCTGCAGGACCATGGACCCCTTTGCTGTTTTCCACTCTCCACTCTTCCTCTCGTCCATGTCGTCCGCCTCTCTCTCCAAGTTATTTCTGCCCTCCCTAGGTGACCTGGCTTTGCCCACACTCCTCTCCACCACCTCATTTTTTCCTGCCTTCATCACTGTGGATCCAGAGGCTGGAATGCGCTTCTTCTTGGGTGGCCTCCAGATGAAGTTCTCGGGCGGCTGGTAGTGGCGCTGGGCGAAGCGGAGCAGGGCGCGTCTCTGAGCGTGTTGGCGCAGTGTGTAGACGAAGTATTCCAGTGCGCTGTGACGCATGTTGGGTAAAGTGCCCTCCACCAGCGCCTCCTCCAACAGCAGATGCACCAGAGGCAGCTTGAAGCTTTCAAAGCCCAGTTCACCAAGACTCTTCAGAATGCGAGTAATACGCAGGTAATTGTGCTGCGACCTGGAAAGAAAAGAGGTCATAGGACAAAATATAGGTTTCACACAATGGCCAACATTTTCAGTTAAAGTAATATTGGTTGTTGACAGAGGAGAACATGTTTTGACATTTTATTTTTGGTAACTGAACTTTGTAAGGAAGGGTCTAAGCACTATATTATTTAAATACATAAAACAAAGGCTGGTTCATTGGCATTTTTTGGGGTGTACTTTTCTACCATATTTCTTTGATGACATTTTTTTATATTGTTATCAATACCCTTATACAAATATAAAAATGCTATATTGCATACGGCAATGCCCTTTAGTTGTGACTATAATCAACTTGCTTAATCAAAAATAAACAAAATAATAAAACATACAATATATTTATTTATGTGGTCTGGTTTCACGTATTAAGAAACCTCCACATTATCCAAACTTTTGTAATGAATGAATGGGTCACAGTACCAATGAACTTTGTGAAATTTATTTGACATTGGCTACACTTCAAAAGTCCTATATACTGTCTCTATCTAGCTATTTACCTATCTAGTTAGAATTTGTATACATTTACATTTAGCCATTTATCAGACGCTTTTATCCAAAGCGACTTAAAAATGAGGATATAAATGAGGTATAAATTGAAAATAAAAAACAATAAAATAATTTTCATAAATGTACCTTCAATACCTTTAATTTTTGTCTTAGAAGTTCAAGTTTCAAAAAATTAAAAAAGTGAAAAGTGACAAAAATAAGTGTATAATAAGTGAAAAAATTAATAAGTGAAAGAAATCTGCAGTATAACCAAAACAAAGTAGGCCTACATTTAAAATACTTTATTTGAAAACAGGCCTAAATATTGTATGCAGTGTTGATTCAAGTAAATTTATCTTGTTTCAAGAATAGTTCAGGCATCTTTGCACAGCCTAAGGCTGCTCCGCTCAAAATTCAGTGTAAAGATGCAATGCTGTATAATGCAGCTAGACTAAATTATGCCTGCTCAGATGCACTTCAGTCCCTGTAGTCAAAGTATAGGCTACAGCTGTGTAAATTAGGGCTGCCCCCTAATAGTCGACTAACCGTTAGTCGACCAGAAGAGGTTTAGTCGATCAAAATTTTATTAGTCGCAGGGGAAAAAAATTCACAGAAAGTGGTGAAATTACGTAACGTTAGTCCGT
The DNA here is from genome assembly GCF_001515645.1 of Sinocyclocheilus grahami. Classification (NCBI taxonomy): domain Eukaryota; kingdom Metazoa; phylum Chordata; class Actinopteri; order Cypriniformes; family Cyprinidae; genus Sinocyclocheilus; species Sinocyclocheilus grahami. Next base: position 3,327,510 of record NW_015505285.1, on the reverse strand, counting down.
GACAGACAGATTATTAACTGCTGGTCTGTGTAGTACATCGGTCAGCACATGCAAATGTTTATTTCGTTCATCAACCTCAAATGTGGCTTATCATCTGAAACATATAAGTAGTAGCATCATTACATAGCCGCTCATTTTGACATTAACCTAGAAAAATGTGCGCTATACATGTGTTAGTGTGGAGTGTGGAAGCTGAACAGTAGCGTGCTCACTGCATGAAAGTTAATTTGGATGTGCCGGTGTGATAATTTTTGGCCCTACAGATAAGAATAATACATCTTTTGAATCTGTAAAAAGCCTACTTTCATTTGTGTGCCCTCACAATAACAACAAAACATTGTGCTTTTGTAAAATAATGAAAGCAAACAGGGTGCGCTTTCTGCCGTCTCTGTGAACTTGAGCACGTCAAAAAAAAAAAAAGAACCGAAACGCCATGCTTGCCTCAAAGACATGAAAAATATATTTATTCTATAGAAAGCGAAATGTCTACTTTTAAAATGAACAAATTCAAATATAACACAAATATTTTCAGATATAACAAATATTTTCAGATTATGTAATCTGTATGAAACATGCACGTCCACTGTGGAGATGATGATGATGCCATAATAATTAATTATGATGTTAATGCAGTCTTCTTGCTGTTTTTCCCTGAAGCATTCATAATCATTACTTCTGCGGTGCGCTTGAGCCTTGATAGGCTATAGGCCATTAAAGGCTCGCTATGAATTATATGGTTTATTAATAAAAACGTGATCAGGTGACTAATCGCTTCAAATTAACGACTATTAGTCATTTAGAAAAATCTTTAGTCGAGGGCAGTCCTAGTTTAAACACATTTAAACCACCTCTAAGCAGCATTAAACAAGTGTTTATGTAAAGACACCTAACATGCCACTTCAGAAGCACTTCTGTGCCACCTTTGCAGTGTCAATTAGATATGTTTACTGGACAACAAGCCAAAAAGACTAAATGAAAACTCATCAAGAAGTAATTTTTGTCCAGTGTAAGAGAGGAATACTCTTAGTTTACTCAAAATGACAGCTTTTTGTATAGACCCATTCACACTGCGGACAAAGTTCATCAAGCGGTGTATCTCTGCAATGTAATGTAAGTGTGTCCTCTATGGCACAGTCCTGGGGCAATAACACACAGTCATATATGTCTACTACTCAGCCCGCTGCACTGCGGATTTTCTTTCGCTCCCTCCTTGCTTATCGTGCATTCATCAAACTCGTTTGCAAATCTCCCTTTCTGCATTTTTTTCCCTCATCTAAATCATAATTTCTCTAAATGCAAAAGTTTTTGCATCCTGTTCTGTTCAACATCCTCTGTGTGTCTGACCCATTTCTCCGACCCCTGCATAAGACGGTCACATGATGGTGCAGTAGGGGTCATGACTGTGAAATTGTGTTGCAGGGACAGGAGACTATGGGCCTCATTTATAAAATACTGCGTAGAAAGAATCCTAAATTTGATTTTACGATAATTTCTCAAAGTGCGTACGTGTGATTCATAGAATGAACGTACGCACAGAAAATGTGCGTACGCCTCTCTTTTAGATGTGAAATCTATACATTTCAATGATCTTGAAAATGTGCGCAGCTGAACAATTTCAGATCTCCGCCCTGTAAACAATGTCTAATTAATGTCCTTGACTTATAAAAGAGCACCTGACAATGTTCAAATATTTTACAAGCGGCAAGAATGGCTTATATTTCCAAAAACCTGCAGCACTCGGGCAAACAAAAGTGCGTACGTCTGCTCAGACCCTGACGTGGCGCTAAGCTCTTTTCCACGTCAAAGACCGTTTTTATAAACATGAACGTTGCCGTGGATTTTTGCGTACGCACAGTCTACGATCAAATCTGTGTGTACGCATGTTTTCTAAATGAGGCCCTATAACTCCCTGAACTGAAGCATGCTAGATATGGCAGGAGACAGGAGATGGGAGACTAGAAGTTCAGATTGTCATGGAATGTGAAGATAACTGGTGCAGATGAAGTAGAACATAATGGGAAGAAGAAAGAAATTATAAAGTTGAAAGGACTTTTTAAAAATGAGGATATAAATGAGGTATAAATTGAAAATAAAAAACAATAAAATAATTTTCATAAATGTACCTTCAATACCTTTAATTTTTGTCTTAGAAGTTCAAGTTTCAAAAAATTAAAAAAGTGAAAAGTGACAAAAATAAGTGTATAATAAGTGAAAAAATTAATAAGTGAAAGAAATCTGCAGTATAACCAAAACAAAGTAGGCCTACATTTAAAATACTTTATTTGAAAACAGGCCTAAATATTGTATGCAGTGTTGATTCAAGTAAATTTATCTTGTTTCAAGAATAGTTCAGGCATCTTTGCACAGCCTAAGGCTGCTCCGCTCAAAATTCAGTGTAAAGATGCAATGCTGTATAATGCAGCTAGACTAAATTATGCCTGCTCAGATGCACTTCAGTCCCTGTAGTCAAAGTATAGGCTACAGCTGTGTAAATTAGGGCTGCCCCCTAATAGTCGACTAACCGTTAGTCGACCAGAAGAGGTTTAGTCGATCAAAATTTTATTAGTCGCAGGGGAAAAAAATTCACAGAAAGTGGTGAAATTACGTAACGTTAGTCCGTGACAGACAGATTATTAACTGCTGGTCTGTGTAGTACATCGGTCAGCACATGCAAATGTTTATTTCGTTCATCAACCTCAAATGTGGCTTATCATCTGAAACATATAAGTAGTAGCATCATTACATAGCCGCTCATTTTGACATTAACCTAGAAAAATGTGCGCTATACATGTGTTAGTGTGGAGTGTGGAAGCTGAACAGTAGCGTGCTCACTGCATGAAAGTTAATTTGGATGTGCCGGTGTGATAATTTTTGGCCCTACAGATAAGAATAATACATCTTTTGAATCTGTAAAAAGCCTACTTTCATTTGTGTGCCCTCACAATAACAACAAAACATTGTGCTTTTGTAAAATAATGAAAGCAAACAGGGTGCGCTTTCTGCCGTCTCTGTGAACTTGAGCACGTCAAAAAAAAAAAAAGAACCGAAACGCCATGCTTGCCTCAAAGACATGAAAAATATATTTATTCTATAGAAAGCGAAATGTCTACTTTTAAAATGAACAAATTCAAATATAACACAAATATTTTCAGATATAACAAATATTTTCAGATTATGTAATCTGTATGAAACATGCACGTCCACTGTGGAGATGATGATGATGCCATAATAATTAATTATGATGTTAATGCAGTCTTCTTGCTGTTTTTCCCTGAAGCATTCATAATCATTACTTCTGCGGTGCGCTTGAGCCTTGATAGGCTATAGGCCATTAAAGGCTCGCTATGAATTATATGGTTTATTAATAAAAACGTGATCAGGTGACTAATCGCTTCAAATTAACGACTATTAGTCATTTAGAAAAATCTTTAGTCGAGGGCAGTCCTAGTTTAAACACATTTAAACCACCTCTAAGCAGCATTAAACAAGTGTTTATGTAAAGACACCTAACATGCCACTTCAGAAGCACTTCTGTGCCACCTTTGCAGTGTCAATTAGATATGTTTACTGGACAACAAGCCAAAAAGACTAAATGAAAACTCATCAAGAAGTAATTTTTGTCCAGTGTAAGAGAGGAATACTCTTAGTTTACTCAAAATGACAGCTTTTTGTATAGACCCATTCACACTGCGGACAAAGTTCATCAAGCGGTGTATCTCTGCAATGTAATGTAAGTGTGTCCTCTATGGCACAGTCCTGGGGCAATAACACACAGTCATATATGTCTACTACTCAGCCCGCTGCACTGCGGATTTTCTTTCGCTCCCTCCTTGCTTATCGTGCATTCATCAAACTCGTTTGCAAATCTCCCTTTCTGCATTTTTTTCCCTCATCTAAATCATAATTTCTCTAAATGCAAAAGTTTTTGCATCCTGTTCTGTTCAACATCCTCTGTGTGTCTGACCCATTTCTCCGACCCCTGCATAAGACGGTCACATGATGGTGCAGTAGGGGTCATGACTGTGAAATTGTGTTGCAGGGACAGGAGACTATGGGCCTCATTTATAAAATACTGCGTAGAAAGAATCCTAAATTTGATTTTACGATAATTTCTCAAAGTGCGTACGTGTGATTCATAGAATGAACGTACGCACAGAAAATGTGCGTACGCCTCTCTTTTAGATGTGAAATCTATACATTTCAATGATCTTGAAAATGTGCGCAGCTGAACAATTTCAGATCTCCGCCCTGTAAACAATGTCTAATTAATGTCCTTGACTTATAAAAGAGCACCTGACAATGTTCAAATATTTTACAAGCGGCAAGAATGGCTTATATTTCCAAAAACCTGCAGCACTCGGGCAAACAAAAGTGCGTACGTCTGCTCAGACCCTGACGTGGCGCTAAGCTCTTTTCCACGTCAAAGACCGTTTTTATAAACATGAACGTTGCCGTGGATTTTTGCGTACGCACAGTCTACGATCAAATCTGTGTGTACGCATGTTTTCTAAATGAGGCCCTATAACTCCCTGAACTGAAGCATGCTAGATATGGCAGGAGACAGGAGATGGGAGACTAGAAGTTCAGATTGTCATGGAATGTGAAGATAACTGGTGCAGATGAAGTAGAACATAATGGGAAGAAGAAAGAAATTATAAAGTTGAAAGGACTTTTAAAAACAGCAAACCAGAAAGACAACTCACTCATTCAGGTGCTGGAAGCGATCTTGCCAGTTTAGGGCCCGAGCCACATTCCCGTTTTTATCCAGGAGCTTGATTCCAAAGAAATCCAACATGATCGTATATGCTAGGAGGAAGCGTCTCTTGGCTTCTCGAGTGCTTTGGAATTCCTGTTGAAAACAAAAACGTACTTGGTTTAAAGCTGATCTGCACAATGACTACAGAAGGTTATTTAAGGCTGAATAAAACAGAGGCAGGACAAGACTAAAACACTGAATGTGCCACTTTCCTGAACCTATTTATGGATGTTCTGACACCCCTGACTAGGTGATATTACACTATTAAAAATAGAGGTTCCAATTAGAACCAAAGGTTTTTACAGCCTAATATATTTGGAGTTTCAAATATGTTTTATTCTCCAGTTTTTTTTTTTATAAGTACCAACCTTTAAGGACCCAAAAATCAAAATTATTTAAAGCATTTATTTTTTTATTGCATCCAGATAACCATACTGTCAACTCAAGACCTTATACAGCAAAAATGAATAAAATTTAAATTAAAAAGAAGAAAGTTCTTTGCTTGGAAGAACCTTGTTAAAGAAGAAAGTATACATGTCTTGACTGTTCCTTCGTGCTTGACTTTAGCAGCTATGGGTGGCGCTAGGGAGGGGCTAGCAGGTGCTTCAGCACCCCCAAGAAAGACAAAAGCACCCCCAAGAAAGACAAAAGCACCCCCATAGCACCCCCACAGATTTTTTGTATTTAAGCCTATTGTATTTAATAATTAAGATGATAATAAAAAAAACATTTCACTCCGTACGCATACATAACTCATGCAATGCAATAACGACGTGATTTGCAGCTGTCGCACTTTTCGTAATGTCATCATTATAGCATTTTATTTTAAAAATGGAGCGCTTCCTTGTGCTAAGTAGGCCTGCCCCCGACTAAAGATTTTTCTAGCAAACTAGTCACACGTTATATTAAATTGATTAATATAAAAATATATTAAGCATCCTTTAATATATAGGCAGGCGTATTAGGCTATAGCCTATTCCACGCTCAAGCTCGCGCATAAAGCAATTCCCTCAAAGCAGCGGCAAAGTGATTCTGAATGTGTTGGCGGAAAAGAAGACATTTTAATAGCAGCATACCTTTATCTCATCCTGAGTGAGTTCTTGAGCATAAAAATTTAGGCCTTGTTCTCTGAGTGGGAAGAGCCTGTAAAAGCAGCAAAGAAACATGTTAGGATCTACCTCTGAATTTATCATTATTTATCCATTAGAGACCTGACTGAGAACTCTGGATAAACATTTGCAAATACATGCTATTTTGGGTTAGGGTTATTTTGTGTAACTTTTGCATAAACATGCTTAATTACTGTATATACAAACCCGATTCCAAAAAACTTGGGACACTGTACAAATTGTGAATAAAAACAGAATGCAATGATTTGGAAGTTTCAAAATGTATTTTATTCAGAATACAACATAGATGACATATCAAATGTTTAAACTGAGAAAATGTATCATTTTAAGGGAAAAATAAGTTGATTTTAAATTTCATGGCATCAACACATCTCAAAAAAGTTGGGACATTTCTTCCTGCCAGATTTTTGATCCTACATGTTGCCGACCACTAGTGAAGGACAACTCGCAAATCTTGACATCTTTTTTTCCCATTCCTCTCCTGTTTCTCTTCTTTCTCTGAAGCCATGACATTCTGGCTGGCTGCCTGCTATAGCAGGCAAGCTTTCGCGGTCATTTCATCTTAATTTACTTAAAGAGGCAAAATGCTAGCGATCTGTCTGCTTGCACTCACTTGTGTTTTTACATTCACTAATTGATATTATGCAAGTAGCCTTGCAAGCATGCGGAGTGTGAAAAAATGAGTAGGGGGGAATGAGAGAAGCTAATCACTTTTTCCTCGGCAGGAGGGGGTGCTGAGGTACAATTGGCAGCATATGCGTGAAGCTTGATTTTAGAACTGTGTTGTTATTTCACGCGGGCTTGGGGCATCATGTCCTCCCCCTCTTCCTCACCCTCAATGCTCATAATAACAGCACAGGCAGGAACGAACAGGAGCTTCAGCTCTGGGGGTGAGTGAGGTAACAGCACCCTACTGACAACTTTACAAGAGCACATGACGTAAGACCTCTGTTTAACCTCCGTACAACCTTCAACATTCACTGAATGTTACATTGCCAGCAGATTCTAATTCATTACTGTTTACATGTTTCCTCCTTGGGGACGTAGGTATTGTATAATATTTATTTTTAAAATGAATTAGAGGTTGAAAAAGAGGATGACTAAAGCATGAAACAAAAAAGCATGACGTCAATTTGTAGGCCAACACGAAAGGCTAATTTTAGTTTGTTTGTTTTTTTTCGACTGAGTAGAATAAGGTCTGTGGTTAACATTATTTGAGGAGACTTTTATGTCACGTTCTACAACAGAAATTTCACACATTTATACCTCAAGCGTGAAAACTAAACCTGCTGTGTGCTTTAAAAACGCTGCTAACACCAGCAGCTGTCAAGCTGATCAAGCAAGTGCTTGTGTTATATGAAGTCCCTATTTAGCAACTTTTTTACCAAGTAACTTACATTTTTAAACACATTGTTTTAAAAATGTCATTGGTTATGGTAAACAAAGATTACAGTATGTGAAAGTCTCTTAAAAGTAAAGTTAAAACCAATTAGAAATTATTGAGGAAGTCCATGGCTCGAAATGCTAATGCTTACAGCTCTATTTTAAGGACCAATAAGTTCAAAGGGAAATGCTTTGTATTTTTCTAGTCAATAGTAGCATGAAGCAAATGCAGGAGACACATTTTGTCCTTCATGTTGCAGCAACTGCAGTAAGATTCATTTCACCTTTTAGATACAGTATATAACAGGTGATGTGAATGTTCAGTATTTTTTCCATTTTGACCTTGAACAAGTGCCTCTTTTATTATATCAACAATATAATCATCATCGGAAGTATTTATTTTAGTCGCATACGAAAATACCTCTTCATGTCTCAATATATACTACAGAATGTTTATTAATTCTTAAAGCTATGATGCTTTATGCACCCAAGCAGCTGGATGCTGTTTTACTATAGTGCCTGCAAGATGTTTAATTAATCATGCTTGATTTAATCTCAAATTCTTAGAAAAGCTTACATACATTTCTATAATGTGGGCTGCACTTATCTTCTGCCATTTAGATTAAACCTTTATCATTTGCATCTTTAATGTTAGGAAAATGGACCATTTAATCAGGAAATGCCCTCAAGTCATAGACATTCCCCAAAGCTTCTTCAGTTACTAAAGAGATGATGTCAGCCAAAGCGGTCTATGAATATTTAAGCAACGTTAAACATTAAAGAAACTTTTATCTAATGTAGTCGTAAGGCCATCTTTTGTCACCAAAAAGGATGTTATTGACCCCTTCACCTGCAGGTACCACAATTGGGCTGATTTTGTCTTTCTGCCTTTGTCTGCTTTCATGCTCTTGTTTGATTTTGCCTTGATCTACAGGATTTGCATCTAAAGAAGATGAATTTTATTTTGAACAGATGGTAAAGAAAAGGATATCTAATCCATGTCTCGCCATCCAAAAATCCTTCATGCACATATTAGTTTGCAACTTTCTCTGTTCTTTGAACAAGCAGTGATAAAAATAAGTGCCTGGCCAATAACAAGTCTCAGTTATTAAGTATTATTAAGCAATTACTGACTAGGTGCTTTATTGCTCGCAGAGAAGCTGGAATATTGAAGAAATGTCTTACCACTGAATGTATGTGTGATTGTGCTCTAATTTTTCATAGTCTCCCCTCCATTTAGTGAGGATTTCTTCAATATAAATACCTGCAGGGACAAAGAGAAAAATAATAAATAATCACAACAGGCCAAGCTCAGCATTAGTCACTTAAAACTCTATTAAAGGGACAGTTTTTCAAAAGCCTATGACTTTATTTGTAGTCCATAAGACTTCTTATGAACAGACCAAAATTTAAATCGTAAATTCATCATCTTTTCTTTCAGTGAGCTCTCAAGCTGAGAATTACTAGGACCTGATCGCTGAATCATTGTGAACAAATCATTCAGACCAATGTATAATAGATCAAATGATTAATTAAAAGATTTGATAAAAAATAACGATTCATCCACATGAGACATGATAGGACAGCGTGTTGTTTCAGATCAGAGCGCAAACAGACGTGTAGGTCATCCGTGACACGGAAACACTGAGATCTCAAGGGAACACAGAGCACAGCAGTGTGTGTGTGTGTGTGTGTGTGTGTCTGCCTAAACAGCAGTGAAGCATGCAAACAGACGTGTAGGTCATCCGTGACACGGAAACACTGAGATCTCAAGGGAACACAGAGCACAGCAGTGTGTGTGTGTGTGTGCGTGTCCTTCTGCCTAAACAGCAGTGAAGCAGTTATGCTGCCATTAAATGCTTGCACAACAGATCCAGTTAATTCTCAAACATGCCCACAATAACCAATCAATGGCTCCTCTGAGATGTCTTCACTGTCTGCCTGCCTAAACTGGCCCCGCAGGAAAACATTCAGCTAATGAAGCACTCCAGAACCCATGTTCTTCCCTTACACCAGCTGGCATGTGTATTCGGTTGTAAAAACTGCTTTATGTTCATTTGGGTATAACTGTTCTTGCAGGATGTATGTTCATGTCTTTGTGTATTGTAATATGCTTGTGTTGTCAGTCTCACCATCAATATTTTCAGGTGAAATATTGTAGGTGGGATCAACATGACTCTTTTGTTTTCTCAAAATCTCTTTTTTGGCAGACACATTTAATCCAAAGCAAATTTCAGAACATGTCTAATGTAATAAAGCAATAGCTCAATCAAAAATGAAAACTCATTATTTACTCACCCTCATGTTGTTGCAAACTCATATGCTATTATTTTTTCTATGGATACAGAATACAGAAGGATACATTTTAAAGATATACGTATATATATATATATATATATATATATAACTTTTTACATAAAAAAGGTTGGGTCATAGTGACCACAGCTGAGAACCGTGAATAAAGACAAAAAACATTATGAGAGTATAAAAATAGTCCTTAAAACTTTGTGTGAGAAACAGATTTTTTTTAACATTTAGGTTATTTATCAGCCAGTTCAAGAAGCTCTCAACTCGAGAACCTTTACAAATACAATGAAAAGCTCAAAATAATGATTAGGAAAAAGAGGAATGTGTATATTCTTCTAAATGTTTTAGCATCCCATAACATTTAGGTTATTTATCAGCCAGTTCAAGAAGCTCTCAACTCGAGAACCTTTACAAATACAATGAAAAGCTCAAAATAATGATTATGAAAAAGAGGAATGTGTATATTCTTCTAAATGTTTTAGCATCCCACAGAAACAATAACAGCACACAAATTTGAAGCAAGTAAATAATGACAGAATTTTTGTTATTCAGAACTATTTCTTGAAGTAATCAAGGGTAAAATTATTTTAAGATGACTCTCTTGCTCATGGATCATCTGTGTAAACCATGGTTTGAATCTTATTGGATTACCAGCCAGATCATTATTTGCACCACGCTTTTGTTCCCGAAATGCCTGAAATTTCCCCATGTAACAATTAAGTCACAGTCTCATTATGAGAATCAAGGGACTTCCAGGGAGGAAGTTCCTTTAATATAATAGTGATTTAAAAACAATAAAGCAGATTTGTTTGGCAAACATTTTGAACCCCATACAATGCTGTCCTGGAAAGAACAGCAATAATATTAGTTCCTTATTGAAGAATACAGGAAATAGTATGAAAACCCCCACTATGGTACAATTTAGTACACACTAGCAGCACTTCACTCACACACATTCAATGGCTGCAATAAAAAGCACTGAACACATACAAAGAAATTTTGAGTAACACAAGTGATGGCATTCTTTTCAGTCCAAATCCCATTGTACAGTCATTAAAACGAAAAAGCAAATACACACTCACCATCCGGCACCAGGGGGATCTTATTCAAATAAAACCTCAGATTGCGGTATTCGTTCGGCTGACGAGGCTCCTTGTAGTTCTGAGCAACAGAATCACAGATTAAAACCAGGACAGAAGGATAGAAAGAGAGAGAGTTTTCTGCTAACTGTACTGCAATATTAACTGCAAATTTCATATTCAAAGATGATCGGCCTTCAAGCTCTGTATGAGAAACGTGAAGAGAGTAGATGTAACTCTTTACCGGATAACTGTGCCGATACTTGTACAAGTCCTTTGCGGCGTAAAAGCTCCTTTTCATCCTAGTAGAGGACTCCATCATGTCACCAAACTGTGAGAGGAAAGGAGAGAGAGGAGTGGAATGGTTACATAGGCAGTGAAAGAGTGTATGAATGACTTCACTCATCAGCATCTGAGCTACATTGTGACTGCTCTTCCCCATTGGGATGCAAAGGCTGTTTGACAAGAGAGAAGAGCTCCATTTTGTAGACTATGTACTTTTTCTAACTAATTCATGACCATTTTTAGCTCTCAGCCTCTTGTGATGTTCAAACACTGAACACCTTTACGGTTGAGTGAAAGCACAGCACAGAAATTTTGCTCTCTTACACACAGCATGAAGCGGTTTGCTAGTAGAGGCCAATGCCATACTGAAATGCCTGTGAGGCTTATTAATTCATATCATTAAATTTACTTCTTATATAACTTTGTATTAAATAATACAATGGTCTTTGATGCAGGGCTCACAAAAACCAAACTATAATGGTGAGTGTGAAAAGCTGTTATCAAAATCTTAGCTTCAAATGAATAAAAATCCAATTTCCTTCTTCCGCTAACAGGAAATTCAACAGAGCAAATTTCCCATGAGGAAATAGGTCACATTGGACAGGTCACAGTCTCAGTGGCCTTAAAATCCAGAAACCTAGAGAGAACATGAGCCATTTTAAAACAAATAACATCAAACAAGGTCAAAGATACAATGCTTTAACCTTCCTATTGCTCTATAAGAAAAGTTAACTCTAGGATACAACACTGGCAAAAAGCGCACAATTTCCTGTTTAATTTTAAACATTTTTGGAATTTCATATTAGCTCATGTATATTATAATAATGTCTGCATTATTTTTCTATTAGATAATGAATGGTGTGTATCTCAGTGCTTGGTATTTAGTAAAAATTTTACCATAAATGTGCAATTTTCAGGATAGCGCCGTGTTCTTTACAGCTGTACATCGCTAATTTAATAATAGCTACTTATATGGTGATAGATAGATTGACATTGCCCACGCTTTAGGCAAGCGCACGCCTGCTTACACCACATGGATTTACATAGATTTTCAATATCAACACCACAATCATAACTACACGCTGTCATATTTGAAGCTACAATTTCAGTTGTGTATTTCACAAATAAAACTGTAAGGGGCCTTTTACATTGGGTGCCAATTATACCCAATCATAGAGGACAGTATGTGTAAGGGACTAAATCGTAGAAAATCTTTTTATTCACTGATCTGATGAAAATGCATAAACAAAACTATGTAGACCAAAAATAAAAAACAAAAACTAGTATACTTAAAGCTACAGAACATGCTGAAAAGTCAAAGGTGAAAGGTCAGCTTCTTCAAATATGGGTCAAACAGCTATGTTTTAATAAAATGTGCTTTTGTTGTGCCTACATTCAACTATGTGGTATTTATAGCGTCATGCAAAAAACATGACAACAATGACACAATAGAGTTCATTACAACTGCGACTGTGCTTGGTATTTAGTAAAAATTTTACCATAAATGTGCAATTTTCAGTATAGCGCCGTGTTCTTTACAGCTGTACATCGCTAATTTAATAATAGCTACTTATATGGTGATAGATAGATTGACATTGCCCACGCTTTAGGCAAGCGCACGCCTGCTTACACCACATGTATTTACATAGATTTTCAATATCAACACCACAATCATAACTACACGCTGTCATATTTGATGCAACCGACTTTACGCGTACAATTCCTACTGATGCGCCTAACGACCGTTTTCATGGCTATTGTTCCTCCTTTGTTATCTTTCCGTGCTCGTCAGTGATGAGGTACCTGCGGAGATCCGTGATCCAGCTGCTCGGCTCCTCTGACTGCATCCGCCGGGCTCATGGATTCGGAGATGCCGCTGTCCTCCTCCTCTCCTCCCGGCTGATGCTCGTCGCTCTCCGAGTCCGTTTCCCACGTCGAGTCGCATTCTTCCACTGTGCTCGGCTCCTTGTATCTCCAGCTGCCCATCAGATTGCCCATTTAAACCCTGTCCACTGTGCCTACATAGTTTAAAGTCCTCGTTCGGCTCAGGATCGAGCTTTAATATGATGTGGAACTGGCTTTCTGATCCCTTTTATGTGACTAATGGGGGATTTCCAGCGCTGTGATGAGAACACACCCCCTTCTGCCCAGAGATCAGCACTGGAGATGAGGAGGATGATGATGATGTGACTTGAGCATCATTTAAGGCGTCTCTATACTGCTGAGTTAAGGCTGCTCTGAGTCTGCTCTAAATTCTGTGTAAATAGCCTAGATGTACAGTAGGCTATACTGTTTGCAGAAGCAAAGCGGTTCTGATGCTGCATCAGTGTAGCCTTAAACTTTGTCATTGACATTATAGAGCATGCATTTTTAGAATGCATTATTTCATAACATTATTTAAAATGTCTTTGTTTCAAATGTCTATTCAGCCTGAAAAAATAAAATTATTAAAAAGTTTAGGGCTTTATTGATGTTTTTGAAAGAAGTCTCTTATGCTCACTAAGGCGGCATTTATTTGATCAAAAATACAATAAAAAAGTAATATTTACAATATAAAACCTTTTTCTTTCTATTCGAATATAATTTAAAAAGTAATTTATTCATGTGATGCAAAGCTGACTTTTAGCACTGCAGCAATTACTCCAGTCTTTAGTGTGAATATTTTCCTTTAGAAAATATTCGAATCGTTCGTATTTAGCGCTCAAGAAACATTTTTATTGTTATCAATGTAGGAAACAGTTGTGCTGCTTGATATTTTTGTGGAAATACTTCTTTTTTTTTTTTAGGAATGATGAATAGAAAGAACAGGTTTTAATGGTTTACAATTGTTTTATTGTTTTTAATCAATTTAATGCAGAATTGCAGAATGAAAGTATTAATTTATTTTAAAAAATCTTATTGACCCCAAATTTTCAAACGGTAGTGTATGGACCTTATGTAGCCCCGACCCGTTTCAGCACTGCTCTCGTTGTCTTCTGCCTTCCGTTTGTATTTTCACTGCGTGAAGTTAAGTTTGTACGAATTTATGACTTTATGAATTTATTACGCTCGTTTTAAAATCTACCCAGTCTACTGAGATTTATGACATCCACTTGAACATTACAAAGCTTTTGTTAACTCTACAATAAGTAGGGTAAGTCAGAGCCGAGCGGCCCTATACACTAACTACACAAGTTGCGTAGGGCCCCACAAATTCTGGTGCAGAGAAGAGGAAAAATAGGTAGAAAAGTCAGCAAGATAAAGGTAAGTGATGAATTACGAATAGAAATGGCGGTTGCATTGTGTTTTGTCAATTTAATTAGGCATTTCATGAGCGCATTGATGTGCACATTGAAGGATGAGGGTGGTGGTTAGGTGAAGCCGTAGATAGTGGGGGCCCACTATTTTGCAAATCTTTGTTTTTAATCAATTTAATGCAGAATTGCAGAATGAAAGTATTAATTTCTTTAAAAAAATCTTATTGACCCCAAATTTTCAAACGGTAGTGTATGGACCTTATGTAGCCCCGACCCGTTTCAGCACTGCTCTCGTTGTCTTCTGCCTTCCGTTTGTATTTTCACTGAGTGAAGTTAAGTTTGTACGAATTTATGACTTTATGAATTTATTACGCTCGTTTTAAAATCTACCCGGTCTACTGAGATTTATGACATCCACTTGAACATTACAAAGCTTTTGTTAACTCTACAATAAGTAGGGTAAGTCAGAGCCGAGCGGCCCTATACACTAACTACACAAGTTGCGTAGGGCCCCACAAATTCTGGTGCAGAGAAGAGGAAAAATAGGTAGAAAAGTCAGCAAGATAAAGGTAAGTGATGAATTACGAATAGATGTTGTTGAAATGGCGGTTGCATTGTGTTTTGTCGATTTAATTAGGCATTTCATGAGCGCATTGATGTGCACATTGAAGGATGAGGGTGGTGGTTAGGTGAAGCCGTAGATAGTGGGGGCCCACTATTTTGCCAATCTGCTTATAGGACCCCCAAAATGCTAGGGCCAGCCCTGTCACCAGCTACTGCAATTACTTTTCAACAGCGATGCTATAGAGCTACCGCAAAAATAAAAGTTCAATTCTAAAGATGTTTGCACACTTGTTTCTCTGACGCATAAGATCTATAGGTGCAAAGATGACTGAAATCAGGAAGCATCTACTGAAACTACAGTATAGCTACTAAAATAACTGGAAAAAAATTGCAGGTGTCTCAAATTGTCAAAGCTCTGAAAAAGCTGATAGATTTTGAGCAAGTGAATAAAAATATTAATCATTCATAAAAATCATTGACAAGCTTGTTACATACAGTATCTGCCAAATCCATGAGTGTAATATTTGTCAAGGACAAATATAAAAATAGGGGGAAATCATGCAAATCATGTCTGTTTTACTACACTACATTTTCTGTCAGAATGCTTGCATAAACATTATGTATGGACACCTTTATTGCCCTAGAACAGTGGTTATTGGATTCAAAAAGGTTGGAATTCTCTCAAAACAAGAGCAGTCAGGTTTCTAGCCCCGAATCAAGCTGAGAAACAATTTTCTGTTTTATAATAACTTATCAAATAGATATCACTCACCAGAATCATCTGCAGGATTGTTAAATGTACAGTATGGTTTACCCTAAAACAAAAAATTAAATAAAAAATGAAAATTAGCTGAAAATGTATTCACGCTCAGGCCATGAAAGATGCAGATGAGTTTGTTTTTTCATCAGAACAGATTTGGAGAAATTTAGCAATGGCGGTTGCATTGTGTTTTGTCAATTTAATTAGGCATTTCATGAGCGCATTGATGTGCACATTGAAGGATGAGGGTGGTGGTTAGGTGAAGCCGTAGATAGTGGGGGCCCACTATTTTGCAAATCTGCTTATAGGACCCCCAAAATGCTAGGGCCAGCCCTGTCACCAGCTACTGCAATTACTTTTCAACAGCGATGCTATAGAGCTACCGCAAAAATAAAAGTTCAATTCTAAAGATGTTTGCACACTTGTTTCTCTGACGCATAAGATCTATGGGTGCAAAGATGACTGAAATCAGGAAGCATCTACTGAAACTGCAGTATAGCTACTAAAATAACTGAAAAAAAATTGCAGGTGTCTCAAATTGTCAAAGCTCTGAAAAAGCTGATAGATTTTGAGCAAGTGAATAAAAATATTAATCATTCATAAAAATCATTGACAAGCTTGTTACATACAGTATCTGCCAAATCCATGAGTGTAATATTTGGCAAGTACAAATATAAAAATAGGGGAAAATCATGCAAATCATGTCTGTTTTACTACACTACATTTTCTGTCAGAATGCTTGCATAAACATTATGTATGGACACCTTTATTGCCCTAGAACAGTGGTTATTGGATTCAAAAAGGTTGGAATTCTCTCAAAACAAGAGCAGTCAGGTTTCTAGCCCCGAATCAAGCTGAGAAACAATTTTCTATTTTATAATAACTTATCAAATAGATATCACTCACCAGAATCATCTGCAGGATTGTTAAATGTACAGTATGGTTTACCCTAAAACAAAAAATTTAATAAAAAATGAAAATTAGCTGAAAATGTATTCACGCTCAGGCCATGAAAGATGCAGATGAGTTTGTTTTTTCATCAGAACAGATTTGGAGAAATTTAGCATTACATCACTTGCTCAACAATGGATCCTCTGCAGTGAATGGCTGCCGTCAGAATGAGAGTTTAAACAGCTGTTAAAAACAACATCTGCACAACTGTCCATCAACAATGTCTTGTGAAGCGAAAAGTTGTGTGTTTGTAGTAAACAAATCCATCATAAAGACATTTTTAACTAACCTTTTAAGAAGTTACCTGATGGACAGGGGTTGTGTGGATTATAATAAGTATACTTGTGGATTATTGTGATGCTTTCATCAGCTGTTTGGACTCTCGTTCTGGCAGCATCCATTCACTTCAGAAGGTCCATTGGTGAGCAAGTGATGTAATGTAAAGTTTGCCAAATCTGTTCCAAGAAAGACACAAACTCATTTACTGTACATCTTTGATGGCCTAAGGGTGAGTAAACTATGGGTGAACAATTACTTTAATGCATGAAATTTCTCTTGACAAATTTTCAAGGCTTAGCCCAATCAATATGTGTAAGCAATTCAAAATTAATCCAAAACTTAAAAATAAATAAATAACAAAATTAAATAAAATAATAATTATTATCATTACATAATTAATTAATGATGAAATAATTAAATTAAAATCCTGAATTAAAAAAAAATCCTGCATAAATATTTTCAAAAGCTAAATCTGTTACATGATGTTATGAGGATGCATTCATTTTCTGTTTACAGGAAGCTGTATCCATTTTTAAAGAGCCACTAGGTGGCATTACCATTTGTAAAAAGCTTCAAATGAAGCATGCGCAGTGAGCAACAGAAGGATGAGGGCAGAGACCGGTGTGTCATGATGTCAACTGCAAGTCATTTGCACAATAAGTCATGATCATGATCGATCGTGTATGAGAAGCAAGTTCAGTGTGCTTTCAATCCCAGATCAGACCTCAACTCATTGCTGAAGAGGCAAGTATCTCAAATTTGTGCATTTAAGTGATACCGACAGGAGAAAGTCAAGTCTCTTTAGAAAGCTTCTTTTTTTTACACCTTAAATTGTTGGAAGAACAATTATGACTGAAGATCATCCTGAGACCTAAATCTCAAATCCTTTCAACTCTTGTTCTCTATCTTTTCCCTTTCTCTTTTCATGTTGCTCACAATTCTAAATAATGGACTTACAGTCTTCCCCATTCACTCTGTCTATTGTTCATGCTATAGTGCATTTATCATTAATTTATCACTTTGCCTCTTCCTGTCTCTTTCCATCTAGTTTTCCTCTCTAGCTCTCTCATTGCCTTCTGTTCTCCTTTCATCATGACTCTCCCTCAGTCTGTGTGAGTTTAGTGGATAGGCTCTCCAGTGACTGTGGGGTAATTATCCTTCATCACAAGTCATGCTCTGCTGCTTCCTGCCTGTTGGGGGCTGGGAGACACAGGCCCATCAGTGCAACTGTTTCTGAGGCCTATACAAGAGGGGCTTCGAGATTACAGAAAGCTTGTCAGCATACCAAGCTGACATTCTCTCTCTTTCGTTCTTATTCATTCACTCAGCCATTCAGCTTTTGTTTTTGTCAAAATTGGCATTTATGAAAGAAATAGTCTCATTACTGGCCGCTGAAAGTTAAGATAATTAAGATTTTTAATGCTTTTGAAAGAATTGTCTTATTCTCACCAAGGCTGCATTTATTTGATCAAAAAGTAAAAACAGAAATATTTCATTTATTGCTGTGATAACAAAGCTGAATTTTCAGCAGCCGTTACTCCAGTCTTCAGTGCCACATGATCCTTCAGAAATCATTCTAATATGCTGATTTGATGCTCAAGATACATTTCTTATTATTATCAATATTGAAAAAAGTTGAAGCATCCAGTTCAGCAAGGATGAAAGGAACTCAGATACTTTGATCTCATGAGAAACAGACAATACAAACATACACGGGCATCTTCGAGACACCCCACAGAGTGGAGGTGCAGGAGACATCCTTCCCTTCTGTCCATTTGTTTCATTTTAAATCCCTTCACCTATCCTTCCTTCTACTCAGTCTGCTCAAAATGATTACATGAAAATGCCAATGCAAGTGAACTAACAGTCATATTAGTACTCATTAGTACTTGATTCAAATGATTAGTATCATTTGAAATGTCTCAGTGCAACTGGTTCAATGGTCTCAATCTTACAAAAGTAGACTAAAAGATAATACAGATCCTAAGAGTTAAGAGATATTTTGCTTACTGTAATGGGAGTGCGCTCTACCAGGGTCTTCCATGTAAATTACCTTCTGTTCCCATTGAGGTGTAAACTAATGCAAATTCCAATTGTTTGTACATGCCTCCATTTGGGGGATGTTTTATCTTGGTTTTGTATTTAAAGGATTGCAACAAAAGGGTCGGGGCGATTCTGCAACCAGAATGAACCCATAGCATGAAGTGTGTCCACACAAAAGTGTCTTATATTAATCTTTGAGAAGTTTATGTTTTGTATTGATTTGATATCTTTGAATTGGCTATGTAGTTGGCATAATACATATTTACCTGACTGATAATAAATTGTTACATTTGATTTAATTCAGTTTTACTCTGTAATTATTGACTCTAGTAGATTACGTTGTATCCTTTTTACCACATTTCCTGCGTCAGGTTACTAACGGACTAAAATTCAGTAGAGATGGAGCATAGGGCACACCAACTGTATCTTTAGAGATCCGTGTACTTAGATTGTAAGGGCTTATAGGGAATTTCCGTTTAGGTCAACTGGATGTTGTTCGACCAACCTAAATAGGGTGAGCCATGACCTCTGTTTATTGTAATGTTACTCTAGCTAAGTGCACATGGGAAACCATGGCATGACCATACCAAAGCTATTATCAGGGAAAGTAATGTTGGTTGGCTTATATCTATAGTAGTGGTCGTGACCTCTGACTAGAAATAATGTTGCTTTATTCAAGTGTATACAAATCTATGGGGGCTAAATATAAGTACTTTTAGAATGAGCAAGCATAGGAGCGGCCTTCTAAAGTATTAGCCAGTTACCTCTGTCTAACAATCAAGACTGATGAGAATGTGACCGTAAGATACGCTAACGGCTGAAGTGATATCTTTGAGCGACATGAGCACCCGAATGAACAAGTACAATAATATTAAAGAATAAATAGAATAATCAGATGTTTAGATAAATTACCCTATAAATTATCAATAATAATTGGCATTCTAACTCAAATGCGAGGTCATAATCATAATCATTAGATAGTAAAATGGAGTCAGATTACAATTGAACTTAAATTTGAATAACTTTGCACGCTGAAAAGACAGAACATGCAAGAAACCTTCAGCCATCACTGGATACCTTCCTTGGGCCAAGTGCGTGGACCTTACATTTGCAATCTTTTGCAACATTAGAAATGTCTTTACTGTCACTTATGATCATTTCAATGCATCCTTGTTTAGTAAAATTATTTTAAAAAATCTTACTCCATACTTTTGAATGGTTGTTTAACATGGTTTCCACAAAAATTTTAAGCAGCACAACTCTTTCAACACTGATGATAATAATACGAAATGTTACTTGAGCTGAAAATCAACCATTAAAATTATGTCTCAAGGATCATATGACACTGAAGACTGTAATGAATGATAAAATTCAGCTTTGTCATAGAATATATTCAAACAGAAAACTGTTATTTTACATTGTAAAAATATTTCACAATATTACAGTTTTTACAATACTTTTATTTAAATAAATGCAGCCTTGGTGAGCAGAGACTTTTCAAAATCATTAAAAATCTTAATTATTTCTTTTGACTGCCATTGTATGTTTTGTCGAGTGTAACTTGTAGTTGTAACAGGCATTAAGACCTTCTCAATCTGCTCATCCGCTGAAGGGAGCAATCTGTGTCTATTGAGTTAGCAAAGAAATCAAGAGTAGTTTCTAAGCAATTTGACAATCATACTTAGTAAACTGCTTGCCTGCCTCTTTTGGGAGCCATTGTGCATTTTATAGCTATTTTCTCATTACAAAAGCCATTTGTGCCAGGCTATGAGAGAAGAGAACAACAACGCAACAAGCAGAATGAGGAAATGTGGGTGGCAGAGTTTAAAGAGGAGGCAAAAATAATAATGACTTAGCCATCCCGTCCATTAATAGAACTGTAAGGAGCATGCATGCTCCTGAGTCAGCATGTAGGACCTGCTGAAGTGAGCTTAAATCTCTTGGTGGACATCCAAAGCTAATTTATGGGTCAAATAGCTGAATGACTGCCTGCCTCACAAACACTGTGACTGACAGGATACTTGAGTCAAGCTGGATGGGGGTGCCCTTAAAGTCAAGTCACCTTTGTTTATATAGCACTTGTTTTAATGCTGCTTTACAGTGATAAACAAGATAATAGATGCATACAAAATTCAGTTCTGCTGTAAAGCAGCTCTAAAAACGGCAATAGTAAACAGTCATTTTTCAATTGAAATCAGTCCATTGTTGATTGAACTACTTGATCATGCTAATATGCATTTCTTAGAAGTTGTGCAAAGAGCAATACAGTGATATTTGTCTTAATGTTCTTTTCTTGGGCTAATATTCTCAGATTATTAGCTAATGTAGCTAATAATATTCTAATAGGTTATGCTGAGCAGCTACTCAGGCTCAGAATGTTTGTAGAAAATCTTAATTGCCCATATGTGCTCTTGTATAAATGCTTTGGGTCCATATAATCTAATACTGTGATACAATGTTAGAACTCGATAAATGTGGCCATTCTGGCAGCCAGCCATACAGTACGTCTTGAAAACAACTTTGTAGTATTGTAATTCCACCACTAGAGAGCAGCCGTTCCTCTGTAATGAAAGTAATGCGTTCGTTTGTGAGTCCATACGCCGCGACTGTGAGGATACATTTGGTTAAAGGGAGCTTGTGGGACATAACTCTTAGTATGCATTATGAGTCAGACAGCCAGTTGTGGGGCGCTGGGGCAGCAGATGGGCTATTATCTGGATCTGTGCGAGAGTGATGGAGAGCCAAGCCTGTGCTAGATACAACACACCATTACTCAAACAAAATATCACTGTGCCAAAGAAATCCCTCCGCTTATACTGAAGCTTGCATCCACTCTTCTAAACAAGTGTATACAAATCTATGGGGGCTAAATATAAGTACTTTTAGAATGAGCAAGCATAGGAGCGGCCTTCTAAAGTATTAGCCAGTTACCTCTGTCTAACAATCAAGACTGATGAGAATGTGACCGTAAGATACGCTAACGGCTGAAGTGATATCTTTGAGCGACATGAGCACCCGAATGAACAAGTACAATAATATTAAAGAATAAATAGAATAATCAGATGTTTAGATAAATTACCCTATAAATTATCAATAATAATTGGCATTCTAACTCAAATGCGAGGTCATAATCATAATCATTAGACAGTAAAATGGAGTCAGATTACAATTGAACTTAAATTTGAATAACTTTGCACGCTGAAAAGACAGAACACGCAAGAAACCTTCAGCCATCACTGGATACCTTCCTTGGGCCAAGTGCGTGGACCTTACATTTGCAATCTTTTGCAACATTAGAAATGTCTTTACTGTCACTTATGATCATTTCAATGCATCCTTGTTTAGTAAAATTATTTTAAAAAATCTTACTCCATACTTTTGAATGGTTGTTTAACATGGTTTCCACAAAAATTTTAAGCAGCACAACTCTTTCAACACTGATGATAATAATACGAAATGTTACTTGAGCTGAAAATCAACCATTAAAATTATGTCTCAAGGATCATATGACACTGAAGACTGTAATGAATGATAAAATTCAGCTTTGTCATAGAATATATTCAAACAGAAAACTGTTATTTTACATTGTAAAAATATTTCACAATATTACAGTTTTTACAATACTTTTATTTAAATAAATGCAGCCTTGGTGAGCAGAGACTTTTCAAAATCATTAAAAATCTTAATTATTTCTTTTGACTGCCATTGTATGTTTTGTCGAGTGTAACTTGTAGTTGTAACAGGCATTAAGACCTTCTCAATCTGCTCATCCGCTGAAGGGAGCAATCTGTGTCTATTGAGTTAGCAAAGAAATCAAGAGTAGTTTCTAAGCAATTTGACAATCATACTTAGTAAACTGCTTGCCTGCCTCTTTTGGGAGCCATTGTGCATTTTATAGCTATTTTCTCATTACAAAAGCCATTTGTGCCAGGCTATGAGAGAAGAGAACAACAACGCAACAAGCAGAATGAGGAAATGTGGGTGGCAGAGTTTAAAGAGGAGGCAAAAATAATAATGACTTAGCCATCCCGTCCATTAATAGAACTGTAAGGAGCATGCATGCTCCTGAGTCAGCATGTAGGACCTGCTGAAGTGAGCTTAAATCTCTTGGTGGACATCCAAAGCTAATTTATGGGTCAAATAGCTGAATGACTGCCTGCCTCACAAACACTGTGACTGACAGGATACTTGAGTCAAGCTGGATGGGGGTGCCCTTAAAGTCAAGTCACCTTTGTTTATATAGCACTTGTTTTAAAGCTGCTTTACAGTGATAAACAAGATAATAGATGCAAACAAAATTCAGTTCTGCTGTAAAGCAGCTCTAAAAACGGCAATAGTAAACAGTCATTTTTCAATTGAAATCAGTCCATTGTTGATTGAACTACTTGATCATGCTAATATGCATTTCTTAGAAGTTGTGCAAAGAGCAATACAGTGATATTTGTCTTAATGTTCTTTTCTTGGGCTAATATTCTCAGATTATTAGCTAATGTAGCTAATAATATTCTAATAGGTTATGCTGAGCAGCTACTCAGGCTCAGAATGTTTGTAGAAAATCTTAATTGCCCATATGTGCTCTTGTAAAAATGCTTTGGGTCCATATAATCTAATACTGTGATACAATGTTAGAACTCGATAAATGTGGCCATTCTGGCAGCCAGCCATACAGTACGTCTTGAAAACAACTTTGTAGTATTGTAATTCCACCACTAGAGAGCAGCCGTTCCTCTGTAATGAAAGTAATGCGTTCGTTTGTGAGTCCATACGCCGCGACTGTGAGGATACATTTGGTTAAAGGGAGCTTGTGGGACATAACTCTTAGTATGCATTATGAGTCAGACAGCCAGTTGTGGGGTGCTGGGGCAGCAGATGGGCTATTATCTGGATCTGTGCGGGAGTGATGGAGAGCCAAGCCTGTGCTAGATACAACACACCATTACTCAAACAAAATATCACTGTGCCGAAGAAATCCCTCCGCTTATACTGAAGCTTGCATCCACTCTTCTAAACAATAATGCTGCCGCTCTCTCTCTCTCTTTCTGATACATTCACAATACACAAAGGTACAGGTGCATAATAAAAGTAATTACACAAACAATGAGGATAATATTATGATTACTATAATAATAATAATTATTATTGTTGTTGTTTTTTAATGTTATTATTAATTATTCTTATTAATAATAATAATTAGGCTATTATTATTATTGGCAATATCATTATTGCTGCTATTATTAACAATGAAATTATTTCTAAACATTTTTCTTTGACTAGTTCTATGCTCCCACAGTAAAATACATCGTTTTCTATCTTATATTAACATCTATTGTTTTTATATGCCATATATACCATATAGCTGAGCTTATGGTTTGTTTTTTGTTTTTCATTTTCTTTTTGTTTCTAAGGACATTTAATGTTTATTATGTTTATTAATGTTTTTTTTAAAGGGATAGTTCACCCAAAAATTCAAATTCTGTCAGTTACTCACCCTCAAGTCGTTCCAAACCCGTAATACCTTTGTTCACCTTAGGAACACAAATGAAGATATTTTTGATGAAATTCGAGAGCTTTCTGACCCTGCATAGACAGCAACATAACTACCACATTCAAGGTCCATTGTTAAAATAGTCCATGTGACATCAGCATCATGGTACTCTCATGAACTTGTGTCGAAGTCTGACATGAAAGAGATGAAATTGTTGAATAAAGTTGTTATTTTTGTTTTCTTTGCACACAAAAATATTCTTGTAGCTTCATAAAATTACAGTTGAACCACTAATGTCACATGGACTATTTTATCGATGTCCTTGCTACCTTCCTGGGCCTTGAACATAGAAAACGATGTGCGTATTTACGGGTTTGGACAGACATGAGGGTGAGTAAATAATAACAGAATTTTCCTTTTTGGGTGAAATATCTCTGTAAGATTGTTGGCTTGTTTGTTGATATTGTTGGATTGTTGATACATTTTGAGTTCGATTTCAGTTTGCAGAACATTTGATTTGTAAGTCACACCAACACTCCTGAAGCTACTTACTCAGACCACAATGATAAAATGTAAGCAATGTGGCCTGTTAATGACATGGATCTTGTCTGTTTGTTGTACTACTTTCTGAAAGCCAAGACTATGACAAGCTCACCACACACTTATATATATGTCTTGTGTCTCATTGGGCATGACATTCTACCAGCCCTTAGATTCTACTGAGAGCTTAATGAGACGACAGACTATTCATCAGCTATAGCAGACTGAATTTAAACAAGTAAAGTCAAGGGGTCATAACGAAGAGCAGCAACACTTCACACTAACTGTATATTTCACTCTTTATACTGTGGGATGAATAAAAGAAAGCACTGGAAACCTGAGAAAGAAAGATAATTAAAGTCATCTGAGGTCTCTTCGAAACCCACAATCTACAGGTTATAAACTGGAGTGTGCCAGGATTATGCAAGTCAATCAATTTTATAATTGTATGTAATTAATTAAAGATATGGGTCATTACCTTGTAGTCAAGTGTGTCTGTGCATTTCAAGGTTGCTTTTACAATCTAACTTAATGGCCTGGATGTCTCAACCGAGAATAGTAATCACATCCTCGCTGTGAGTGAACACGGAGACATTCGTGTCCTTCTAGCAAGGGTTGTGGGGGGTAAAAAGGCACATCAGCATTCAGCAGTCATGGCAGGCACCCACCCACAAATATCCTGGGATTTCAACTATGTGTCTAACGCAGAGGCGGACAAAGTACTCAGCTCCATTACTTGAGTGAAAGTACAGATACCGCTGGTCAAATATTACTCCATTACAAGTAAAAGTTGTAAAGACAGATTTTTACTTAAGTAAAACTACAGAAGTACTTGCTTTTAAAAGTACTTAAGTACCAAAAGTAAATTTCCTTTTTTATGTCAATGCACTGTTTTATTGTTGTATGTAATACTTGCAATACTTCTTAAGCAACTTAGAATACATTACACCTACTGAATATACTGACTAGCTTGTAGTATCTTTGGAATAAAGAGCTTTTAGAATGTTAAAAACATATGGGGGGAAAACTAAACAAAAATATATAAATAAATAAATATTTAACACCCCTACCCACCCCCACAAAAGCAGGATGGTAGTGATCTCACACAGCTCTGACAGTGTGTGCACACATCTATGTGTAGCCACGTACACAATTAAGGAAAATCAGACAATATTGTGTCTACTATATACCACAATATTAACTTCTTATTATTGAATTGTTGTAAATAAATATCACATTTGCAGCTAGTCAGTGCTCAAATGCTGGGAAATCATTTAATATAGCCCTTCAAGAGTGATCACTGATAAACTGTCTGAAAAAAAGAAAGTCAAGTTTTAGAGAAGAAAAAAAATCACCCACTGACTTTCAAAGCTGCTAACGACTTTCTACTTTGAGGACCTTGATAGAAATGTAGTGGAGAGAAAAATACAATATTTGTCTTTCAAATGTAGTGAAGTTAAAGTCATAAGTTCCCAGAAAAAATAATACTCAAGTAAAGTACCGATACTCAAAAAGTGTACTTAAGTACAATACTCAAGTAAATGTACTTAGTTACTGTCCGCCTCTGGTCTAACAGCACAAGGCCCTTATTTTACCATATTTCTCCCCTTTAGGCAAACACACACACACACACCTTTACTTCTGCCACACAGTGAATGTGTAACAGTGCGCTGTGACTGCAGCTTGACCATGGCTGTTAATTAAGTTCTTATCAGAGCTGTGTGTCTGTGCATCCACGGGGCTCCTGGGACGCCCCCAGATACGCAGCAGCGGACCCCTCTGACATATCTTTCAGCTTTATATCAGGTGATGTATTTAATGAAATAAACACCTAAAAAAACAAACAATGGCACAAGGTATAACATCGCCCCAAGAGAGCGAACGAGAGCATCTGGAGCAGGTGACAGAAGGGAGGAAGGGGGTTTAACGGCATACAGACACCGACATAAATCACACAGCACGCTGACAAATAATGCTCAGTGTCACAGACAGCTGATTGCAGGTAAAAATATATAGGCATAGGCACTCATGTTGATGAGACGCTTCTCCATAATGACATATATTGTTATGGATGGCCCATAGTTTTCATAAGAGCTTTGTGCCATTTCCTGGACTGTGATGACGGGTGTTTTATTAGAAGTACACTGGCTTTGCTACCAACATCTGCACACAGAGAAGCGCAAGCTACAAAAACTGGCCATTCATATTTTATTAGCCATTTTGCTGGCTATCCATAATTCACAGTGGAGCGTACTTAACAGGCCTGCTCTAGGAGAGTGGACCAATTATACGGCCCCTGTGAAGGAGGATTGATTCTGTTTGGGTCACCGTGTCTGTGTGTGTTTGTGTGGTCTGCAGGTGATTACAGGAGTTATAAATGCAGGAGGCTGCAGGGAGATGGAGAACAGGAGTGGACAGTATGGTTAGCTTTTCATTAATTATCTCAGCTTGGGTTCTTTAAACGGTATGTTCATACAGCAGAGTTCAGCTTTCTAATGCTGTTATTATTATTAATGTTCATTTGATCAAACAAATTTTAATGACTTTCCGATTCGCAGTTAGAAATTGAATATTGGTGAAGTGGGATAGTTAAAAAATTAAAATAATGTTCAGTGTCTTGCACAGACTAACCGTTTCATTTCATAAGACCTCAATATTGCAGGAGCCACGGGTGAGAAAATCACCTCTTGGATGGCCTGAGGGTTAGTAAATTAACAGCAAATTTTCATTTTTGGGGGGAACGGTCACTGTCCCTTTAAAATTGATCTCCATTGTTTCCATACAAATTTTCTTAAACTATATAGATAAAAAACTGATTTCATCTTTGGGAATAAACAGATTGGGTTCCTTTATCAGAAATAAAAATAGGTTAATAAAAATATAAAGGTTCACTTAATGTTCACTAAATGTGACATTAAGTAAAGTGTATTAGAAAATCTAAAAAGGTATGTTTATAGTATACATACTTATATTAACCTCCTGTATATATGGTCCAAGTCTAGCTTGTTTATGTTAAAAGATTTATTTATGGTAAGAGATATTTTGGATATTTAGATTCTAGTTTAAAACGTTAGGAAAATATCCACTTTATCAATATTTGTCCTGAATTGGAAAGTCTGCTGAGTCACACGCTTATCTTGTTTACAATGCTGCATTATTGTCCTTTCTTTAACCTGACCTTGCCTCATGTGGATTGAGCATCTGTCTGTGTATAACTGACATTTACATTGTCATTTATTTGTTCAATAAAGGTTACTGCTGAACGACCTGCACGACATTTAAATATTTGACGATCTGCTTACTGTTTGTTTGTTATTTGTATGCAGGAATTATGTCATTATTCATTCTTCATGTGACATTATTGTTATCTTTCTATTTGTGTGACATAC
This sequence comes from Sinocyclocheilus grahami, assembly GCF_001515645.1. Lineage (NCBI taxonomy): Eukaryota > Metazoa > Chordata > Actinopteri > Cypriniformes > Cyprinidae > Sinocyclocheilus > Sinocyclocheilus grahami. Next base: position 3,299,323 of record NW_015505285.1, on the reverse strand, counting down.
ACACACACACACACACACCAAACCTCCTTATAATCCTTATATTATAATACACTCCTGCAGCTTTACTAATCACAGCACTCAAGATTATTATGGCCTAATGCACGTCTGTGCCATTTAATTAAGAAAGTTCAGTAAAGACTTTGAAAAGTCCTCCTGTCTGTCATTCCTAACCTACGCCCCTCGACGAGCACTAAATCCTCCTAAGGGTCTGTGGCTCTTTCTATTCCATGCTAATATCTTCCTCACTAAAGACTGGAGCTAACCTCGTTTAACAGAGCACTGCTGTGGTGTATAAAAATGCAATACAGCACAAACAGATTAGGAAGAAATTTCAGCGGCTGCTCACATTTGCTTTTTTCATTTTCAAGATCATTAAATGTTGACAGTTCTTCTGTCATTAAGTGGAGGAAGTTAATTATGGCTTTGAAATGTAGTGCCATCACATTCAAACAAAATCTGAATATTAGAAAGTAGTCATTTCAGCTGGAGGACATATCCATTTCACACTACATATAAAAGCCCTCTGAATGAGTATTGTGTTTCTAACAATATGATTTAAAAACAGAATTCTAACACTAAATTAGAGACTAGGGTCTGTAAATTACACCTTGTCCAGGCCCTATTCATGTCGGCACATTTGGAAACAATGATCGCAAATGAAATCTCTATAATATCTCAGTTGTTTGATATTTTAAATTGAGCTGAGACGAGCATATGCTTTTTTTGTATGATTGCATCTCATTTCAAATCATATGAAGTGTGCTTTTTACCAATTACTACCACAGCAATGAAAAATTACATTTCTTTAATCTCATTCGCTTCTCCTAGACCATGAGAATAAATGGAGAGCAAATTGAGTCTCTTACTTAGGGCTCTTTTTAACACTGAATCCTAAGATAAGAAAACAAAAAGCAGAAGGACATGGTCAGATTGGACAGCTTTTTTGATGTATATATTGTAAACTTACTAAACATAGTCTAATGTGCTTGTTGTATGTGTGTACATATGATGGTATTGGTATTTTTACCAGCTTATAACTCACAAATAGCTTATAAAATGACAGAACAGTGCCAGGAATTGCTCTGTTGAACACACTCTCCAACGCCTGTACTGGACTGTAAAGGGCAGCATAGTATCTATATGAGAAGAACCAGGTATGCTTGAGCATTTTGTCTTTCTTAGGGTTGCATCTTGTTATATCATGTCCTGTTTCTGGTTCTTTTAGATGTCTTTGGTCCATGTTGCATTCATATATCAATCGAACCTCACCAGAGTTCATTTGGGAGCGGATAGAGACCCACTATTTGAAGGGCAGCAAGGTTCGGATGCCAGTGTTCAAACTTTTTCAAATGAACCAATTGTACCAGAGTTCATTTTAATTGAACCAAATCTGCCAAGTGCAATTTGGCAGATTTGGCAAACTGCGCTCAAATTTGCAGAGTCTGCATTCAAAAGTCAGATTTCAGTATGAACTCAAACATTTTAGCAGCACGACCAAATTTTCCGCACTGCTATCCACATGAATTTTATCACTCTATGCTCCTACTGTCTGCCAACGATTGTCTCATTTGCTCCTATTTTTATTTCTCCCAGGAATTTTATCATTTTATCAACACAGCGCAGTGTGTTGTAGCACACGGTCTAACCGCCGATTACATTGGATACAGATGCTAAAATTAAATTTAAAGGGACCTCCGATACGGAGTAATGAAAGAGCAACCTCTAAGCAATACAGTTTTCATCGGGGAGTGTCCCTTTTCCAGCTGAGATAAAAACCAAGGGGTGTCGTCATTTATCAGCAGGTCAGAAAGAAGTCAGCAGGCTGGGTGTGGCAGGGACAGCGTATCCTTCCAGCATGGAAATGAAACTACTCTTCAAGTCTTGTATACTCCACTCCACCGTAAGGATTCATCCAGTTCCCAGTGGGACTAAACGAACAGAATCAAGAGTTTCCAAAAAGAAGTGAACAGGCCAGGGAGGCAAGCTTAATTGATAATCCTGTCACCGCTCTTTATCGTTAACGGCTTCGTGTCACAGTAACAAATTAGATTGTTGCAGGATGAGACCAATTAATTGTGATGTAAGAAGGCCTTGCCAAGTTCCCTGTGCCAGATGCAATTGTGAACACCCGTGATGTCTTGGTTTTGCTGGAGCTCTCTATCAGAATGTCATTCTCTATTCTGCATCTTTCATGATTTGCAAATGCCTTCTCAGACAGAATGTGAAAGCATTTTTTTTGTTCATATCTTCACTGTTTTCTTTCCTGTGAGAAAAGAGTCAGGACGTACTTCGGCACAGCTGTTTTTATTGAAACTAAATGGCAACGTGCTACATCAATGCTGATGGCGAACAGCACACGCACAACACAACCACTGTAGAAATCAGCCATTCAAGATGTGAAGATCAAGGCCAGATCAGACAGTGTAAAGAGGTAAGAGAAGGACCACTTGAAAAGATACGAATAGGAAGAAATGGTAACACTTATTATAGCAGCCATAAGATTGGAAGAACCAATTGTTTTTTAATAGTTTATTACTGTAGAATATTTGCACATTGGACTAGCCTGTTTGGTTTTTTAGCCATAATTTTAGTGCAAAAGAAGATAATGTATTAAATTATTGTCAGAGCTGATTCCAATTTTAAAATCTGTCACTGAAATGAGTTTTGGAAGTTTTAGACTTTCTCCTAACAAATATATAGAATTTGTCCTTTGCCTATTACCCATTTAAAAAAAATAGCTGCCAGAGACATTACCAAGAAGGCTGGCGAATAAAGTTAAGTCTGGCCAGAATCAGTCCAATCCAATCCAGTATTTCAAATGCATCATTCGGCATTTGTGAGGTTAGAGAACTTTCTCATTCAATCTCTCCTTCTCTAGCAGATATAATTTCCCTATGGATTAATTAAGGACCTAAATGACCTTTCACTGCATGTATGTCCCACGAAGACAAAGCGCAGTGTTAAGACAATCTGGACTGCTATCATCATGTCTATATGTGGTCTCGCAGGCCATCGTTACATCAACAAGTTGCTCTGCTAGTGCAAGTAAAAAATGAATATGCCGTGTGTGGCAACAAATACAACCACGCTCAGTATTTCCGAGGATCCTGCAGGTAAATGTTTAAGCTGGCCACAGTGTGAGAGAGCCGGCTTGGTATCATAGGTGCTAATACGTGTTTATCCCAGGGCTCATACCTTTGATGTAGACCCGGATTGAGGAGTGTCATCATCTATTAATATACTCGTAATATGTGGCCTGTGAAATGCCATGTTACCGATTCAGCGCCATTTTCTTGTGATTGAGCTCCAAGAGACATCTTTTGTTATGTAAATCTCTCCCACAGCATGATATTCTGCCACAGATTCAAGGTTATTACAGCACATATTCATCCTTCATCATTCATTGCAGTGCTAGGACTGCTTTTATTCACTGGTTAAAAGAACATCATGAGAATCTCGAAGACCGCATTAGACAAAGATGATGAAATATACAATGCAAAGAGATGTTAACTATCAAAAGTCAAAAAAGATTGATAGCATGCTTGGATGCTTCAGATTAGCACTTTCTTCAGTGTCCTTGAAATGAAAGAGCTTGCAAAATTACTTCTGTCATTTAGAGGTTGCGTGACCTGCATACATCTGACTCTGTTCTGGAAATTATTCACACACACTCGCATTTTGGAGCTAAATGGGCTGTTCTTACACTAAAGCTTGTGAGAAACAAAGTCAGTTAAATTATTATGGCAATTAAGCTTTTATAAGCCAATTTTGCCGTACATCTTAAAACTCAATTTATTGTACAGCTGAAATGGTGGCAGAATTGGAAACACAAACCGTTATCAGGTTGAAACATTGGATGCATTACGCTCGAAAATTAGATTAGGCTTGGAACAAGTGAAACTATTTGAATGCTTCGATTTTTAGTTGAGAAAAAGTCCAACAGCAATTTGTTTCTGTAGCTTCGAGAACAGATACCTAATGCTGTTAACTCCAGACCAATTGATTCCATTGAGTTATGTTGAGAAAATGTATTGGCTCAAGCGAAATTCACACAATAATGGAAAGTGATGAAAAGTCATTTCTATGCAAATGGTGTTGACAAATGCATTCTATATTTCCTGCTTATTGTGAAGATCTAAATTGCTTTGCCTCACTCTTATTGAATTGAGACCTAAATTATCGTTTAATCTAGTTGTGCTGTGATTTATTTTCATGGGGCACTGCTTTAATTGGTTGTTATTGCGTTCTGTTGGCTTCAACAGCACGCATGAGTATTGAAAGGATATTTCTCCATCAATAAACAGCTTTTCTTTTCCTCCTCCCCCACCCATGAAAGCCATTAAATAGTCCAGTCCATGCTCTCCTGCGAAGCATCATCAGCGTGAAGGAAGATGGGAGGATTACCAGATTAGATTGACTGCAAAAATGCACAGCAGCATCATTTTCTCTTTTGAAGTGTTTCATAGTGTCTCTTGTTCCTCCTGAACAGCATAAATCCTCCACAAATCAAGAAAAAAACACTTGCTCCATGTAATAGAACAGTTCACTGTGGATCAATTCCATTACATCCAAGACCTGAGGCTCTTTTCTTGAATAAACAGGCCATAACCATTGTGCTTCTCCTTATACTTCATAGTGCTTCTCTTTCATGCTAGATGCAATGAAATGAACAATAGCCACTGTTACCTGTCAGATCTCAGTCATTTGCAATAAAAGGTTGCCCACAATGAGATAGCATCTCTGACAGTTGCTTCTATTTTCTGTGATTGACATTGTCTGTGGTGACAGGGGGTGGCATGTCGAGGATGAGAGGACAAGGCTGGATGTCACAATCCATTGCTGTCATCGCACTGTGAATGGAGACACAAGACGGTCAAATAGACACACCAGCACTGAAATGAACATCATAAAAGCCTGCAGGCGATGTGTCAGCCATTTTGATTACAATGTAGACTGTTAAATCTAATAAGTTGCCATGTTGCTTTTTACCTTGTTGTTTGTCATGCATCAGGATGTTTTGTTTATGCCATCAGGTGATCTGGTAAATCTACAGATGGGAATATGCCTGAAGCAAATGAACATCAACAGAATGAGTCTTCAGTCAATCATATTGTTAATGTGCAAAAATGAAGATGGATTTCACAGGATCTTCATACACAAGCTGACAATTAATTGTCATTTTAAACAACATTAATTTAGTTGTGTTTTACATTGATCGACAAAACAAAAATCCTTTGGCTAGTAGTTTCCATCAATGTACATTGTCTACATACTCAGGTATCTTACCTGTAGTTTTAGATGCAGAGCGTTTAAAATAATCTGCAAATTATATACAGTAATAGCAAAATAATTGAAGATGTTCTTGTTTTTCATGAACACACCTTCCGTTATTGGAATCTCAGATGTCTGACTGTCCCTCTGGAACAAACAAAAGTGGTGCTAGTTTTTATTGAACAAATTCCACATTTGTTAATTGTTAACAAATTAACTTTTTTTTAACAATTTCCGCCAAACCAAACCTCGTTTTTAAGATTATTTTCAGAATCAAAATGCTTATAACATAAAGTATTTATGATTACAATAAATTCAAGCACAAAATTAAAAACATCTATGTTATCTATTAGTATTGCAAGCATAGGCCTAAGTGATAACTTCTAAAAACAGCCCACTGTATTTATTTAGTTTGTAAATAAACTATAAGCTTGAAAGCTTGAATCTAAAATCATTTTCCTAAAAAAGTCAAGAGGTTAATAAGGTAACACTTTACAAGGTTCATTAGTTAACTACATTAGTTTACATGAACTAAGAATGAACAATACTTCTAAAGTATTCATTAATCTTAGTTAATGTTAATTTCAGCATTTACTAATGCATTAGGCTATTAAAATCACAAGTTGTGTTTGTTAACATTAGTCAATGCACTGTGAACTAAAATGAACAATGAACGACTGTATTTTTATTAACTAACATTATGATTAATAAATAGTGTAATAAATGTATTGTTCATTGTTTGTCCATGTTAGTTAATATTAATTGTATAATAACATTAATAATAATAACATTAACTGATGTTAACAAATGACACCTTATTGTAAAGTGTCAGCATGATGTAACTAAATATATAAGTCAATAAATATCAGCCAAACCAAACCTCTTTTTTTTAGGAATTAAAATGCTTAAAGGGTTAGTTCACCCAAAAATTCCACCACCTACTGGGATGGAGTGTGAGGCGATGATGTGAGGTGGGAAATGCTAATCCTAAAAAAAATCCTTCTATATTTTATTATATACATTTGTTCTTTTCAGAAAATTAATAAGAGCTTTATAACCTTTATGAGAACTGTTTAACACATTCTGTAACGCAGGGTTCCTCAAATCTTGCCCTGGAGGGCCAATGCGCTGCAGAGTTTAGCTCCAACTCTGATCAAACTCACCTACCTGTGATTTTCTAATGATCCTGAAGACATTGATCAGCATGCTCAGGTGTGTTTGATATGGGTTAGAGCTAAACTCTGCAGGAAAGGGGATCTCGTGGGCCAGATTTGAGGATCCCTGCTGTAATGTCATAGAATTAATGCCAGCAGATTTTAATTCCTCTTTTAACTGTATTCTTTCCCTTTCATATGCCCTACAGTTAATCAGCACGTGCTCGACAGTTTCTGGAAGTCCACAGTGATTACATTGACCAGATTCATGTTTTCCTATCATCTGGAGTGATTTATTAGGAGTAGAGTGTCCAGTTCTCAATCGAGATATAACTGTATCATCCCTTCTATTACCATAAGCAGTTCTTACATGGCCTACTTGTTGTTTATATATATATATTATACAAATGTCTGTGCTTCTAATTCGTGACTGGTGTTTTTTGTTCTCGCGCTCGTCACTAATCACGCAACGCCGACGTCCCACGTCATCCGCCGGAACGCCTTCCGCATAGAATACCGGAAGTGAGAGAAAGAAAAGCGTTTATTACGTTTGAAATAAGGTGAATTAACACTTTAAAATAAAATGAGTATGGGAAAGTAATTATGATTACAATAGATTCAAAATTAAAAACCATATATGTAATTTGCCTTGCAAGCATTTGGGTAAGTTCTAACAACAACCCTTTGTACTCATTTACAGTTTAAAAATAAACTGTACACGTCTAACAGACAAATATGTGAATATTAGCCTGACGTACATGAAAGTCTGCCATCGCGTAAAAAACAGACAACAATGCAAGCGATTCCTCTCTCGCTCTGTAGTGTGCAGGTGGGGACTGGGGAAGGAGAAACCTCAGTTTGAAGTCTCAGTCTTCCTCATTTCAACGAACTACAGCAGCGTCCGTCGGACCATCAGCTCAGTCCCATCATTCGATGCAGTTTTGAATAATCATAACACATACATGGATTTATTGCACTCCAAGTTATGCACGTGACCAAAACAATGACCTGTTGTTATTTTTGGCACTGTTCTCTGCGCTGAACGACTGAAGAATCCCCATATCACCGAGCATCATCTCAGGGAACGGACTCTGGCGGAGCGCAGGACGGGATGGGATCGCAACAGCGCGTTTAGGAAACGGGAATGGCAAGTTTAAACGTCCATGGACTGCGGATGCTTGCTAAAATACACGCGAGGGACGGCTTTAAAGGAAGTTTAAAAAGTAATAATCTGCAATAATTCAATAATCGGCTGTGAATGAACTGCTCTGTCAGTGGCGGACTGTTAATTCTTCACATTAAGCAGCGCTGGTTCTTCGGGCACAATGAAATCCATCTTCTACACGCGCTTTTTCATCCTTCTTCCCTGGATCTTGATAGTGATCATCGTGATCGACATCGATACGAAGAGGCTGTCTGTTCGGAACACGGCCAGCTTTTATTTGTCTCGGCTGGGAAATGTGCAGCAGCGGCAGGTCGTCAGGACGACTCGCACCAGCAGCAGCAGCAGCACCAGCAGCGGGAGTAACGCCACATCTCTACCGGTCATTTATGCCATCACTCCTACTTACAGCCGAGCGGTGCAGAAAGCAGAGCTCACCCGCTTGGCAAATACGTTCCGCCTGGTTCCGCAGTTCCACTGGATCGTGGTGGAGGACTCTAACTCCCACACGGAGCTGGTTTCTCGGTTTCTCGCCCGCTCTGGGCTGCGATACACTCACCTGAACGTGTTCACCCCGCGCAGGTTCAAGCGGACAGGGATGCCCCGAGCGACCGAGCAGAGGAACTTAGCGCTCGGCTGGCTGAGAGGACATCGCTCGGTCAAAGATAAAGGAGTCGTTTTCTTCGCGGATGATGATAACACGTACAGCCTTGAGTTATTTGAAGAGGTAAATTCGTCTTCTTGAGATGACTATTGGCTTAGACGAGTAAGGATTGATATGAAATCTGAAAAATGAAGTATACTTGGTTAGAAAAGCAATTACAGTAGAAATGCTACATTGCAAATAGTGGCAATTAGACAGAGATATATGGGCTTCTCAAGAAACCTCTGCTGGTTCACACTGGTCCGAGTCATAAGAGCTCACCTCCATGAATCTATGACATTTCGTTGTCTAGATATGGCTGGGATTTGCTATATGGTTGCTAGGGTGTTGCTACAATCTCTTTGTTGGCCCAGGTCCAAAAAAAAAATAAACACCCCAGGGTCTCACCCCATACGTCTGACCCATTGAAAAAGGTCAAGCATGTCAACCCAAATGGTGCAGGATGAGATAATTTCCCCCCTAAGAAGCAGCACATTAATATATGCCCATCTTATTTTTTTTCCCTCAAATGGAATACAGCATCTATAAAACGCAACAGATGTATAAGTGGGGAGCATAGATCTACATGCTTTACAAAGTGTGATATACACAATCCAGTTGAGAACCTTGAGAACCTGCAGTTTTTTATAAAATTGAAAACCTAAAAATTTAAAGCAGCAATTAAAGTCAAGTCAATTCAACCTCTATATTGTCATTGTACAAGATGTTTATACTCCACAAGGTTGCTGTATACATTTAAATATATAATTAGAGAGAAAGAGAAGTATTGTGGCAATTAATAACTCGCAAAGCATCAGGAGACTTCGCTGTGACATCTGTCCCTATGGACATTTATGCGATGTGTTTTATCACACCATTGCCATCTATTTCTTATGAGTCTCAAAAGCGCAGCAGTTGACACACATAAGTGAAGGCGACCCAGTATACTCTGTAGCCAAGCAGAGTGAATTAACCCAGTTTAAGGCAGTGGAAGTCACCGAGAAACGAGAGTGACCTGACAGCTGGGAAATTAGGATTTGTCTGTTTAAACGGTTGTCTGTGGACGACGGATGAAACTGATAACACTGTGAAGTGATGAGTGGAGAGACACTTCATTTGAGGCTGTCTTAGATTACGCTTTTCTACGTCTTGCACACATTAAAAACCTTTTCAATACTGCACATATTTCTTCAGGATATATTTTTGATCAAGTCAGCTGGATTCTGGTAAATGTGTAAGCAGTAGGATTAAAGGAGTAGTTCTCTCAAAAATAAATATTATTATTATTTCATTAGCTGTACAAAACAGCTCATTATGCTGCTTGAAACTGCAAGCCGGTATTATTTTACATATTATTTTAATGTATTGTCCTAATTATAAACACATTGGTTTGTAGTGCAAACAGTTTTACTGCACTTTGATATACTTCTTGTTTCCCTATAGCGGCTAATGAATCGGAAGTCTCACATATTCATAGAAAACAGCTTACTTCCACGTTAAAAAATAAGGTGGATAGTGCAGTATGCAAAATTAAATGTAATGCACAAGTAATAATGACCACTTTTAACATTATTTTATTGTGTTTTTGGGTCCTTTCTGGAGTTGGACCAACATGGACATCACATGTGATAACAATTTTCATTGATAGTTGAACCATCCCTTTAATCAACTTAATTGCACAGGAAAACATATTTAACAAGTTCGCTTTTCATATTAATTAATATGATGCAATTTGTTTGAAAATGTGCAACTTCTTTAGAAAAAAGCATGAAGGTTTACCCATAAAAAAATCATCAGTGGGTTGTAAGATAATTGAACAAAAACATACAAATTCAAATGAATTAGCCACCAAAACATACAAATTTAAGAATGGCCATGGAAATGTGTTGCTTTGTATTCAATGTCTGATGGTTGGACATTTCTTTTATTTGACTGGAAAGCATAAAAAGGGCACCAGGAAGCTGACAGCAGTCAAATGATGAGATGAGAGAAAAGGTTTCCTCCTTTGCATTATATTCTCTGTCCAATCTACAGTAACACAAAATCTTTTTCTCTCTCTTGGCTGTTGTCCAAACCCTGCACTTATAGACATCATCTCATTTATCATCAATTATTCTACCCTTCTCTTACCTCTGCTTTTTCCTCCCGTCTAAGCCATTCTCTTTTCCTCTGCCACGGGCCTTACTGCACTCCTCATTCCTTCAATGCTTGCTTTGTGCATCCCTTCCTCTCTCTGCCTCTTTCTCTTTCTGTCTCTCTCTCCATTTCTCCAGAACACAGTTGGACATGAGGATGAACACATGGAACAGCCCCTGAGGGGTAGAGCACAGTGTCAGTATGCTGATGACCCCTGCTCTGCTCAACACAAACACATTACACAGCACAACAATGAGAGTCATTTGGCCTTTCTCAACAGCTAGTGTTTCATAATGACAAATATTAATGACACATAGGAAATGTATTCATTTAGCACATACTGTTTTCCCCAAAGAGAAATGCTACAGCTCGAGTGATTCATCCTCAGGCGACAGTAACATAAAAGAACTGCAATACAAGGTCTCAAAATTAGCTAGAAAAGCACAAACTAGTACAGATATGTGACAGAGCAACAGTGAAACAACAGTTTTGTTAAGGTGTAGTAGGGAGTTGAGTACAGTAATCAAGTTCTAGTGGGAAAAAAATTTGGTCATCTATTGACCCTTCGCATGGAGTTTGATCGACAGGTGATCTGACCAATCATAACACAGAATCTGCCATTTTTGTCCGACAAACACACCAGACTGGAAAGTTGATTAACATCGGTGGACTTGAACTTGAAAAATGGTGTGTATTGACATCTTTCCGCGGTTGAAACAAGATACCTTCTGATACTCATTCATGTTTCTTTCATGTTATAACTAGTAAAGAGGAAGAGATGATCGGTTCACGTCACATGCCGCTTGAACTGAGGCGCTACAGTGATCTGTCACGACACAATAACGAGGCACAAAACGGTATTTATTGTTTGAATTTCTTTAAAAATGACAAAAATGTTTCTTTGTTTTAAATCTAAAGTAACCTGCTCTGTCTTGTCTGTCAGTGTCCTCTTTGCTCCGCAATGTAACAGTTATTTTTCACTGCGTGAGAACATGATGTGTGGCATGAGAGTGGCATGGCTTTTTGGACATAGCAACAGTAACGAGGGGGGGGGGGGGGGGGGGGGGTTTTTGACTGTAACTGTAAACTGATTACCAACTACTATTGTTAACTGCAAGTAAATGCAGTTACTCCTA
>NW_015505285.1:3254197-3287805 GCF_001515645.1 Sinocyclocheilus grahami | reverse complement strand
GGGGGTCTTTGCGAAGGGTCAATTACTCAACTGTAGTTCCAAACCTGTATGTATGTATTCTGCTGAACGCATTTACCAGATCAGTACTTGGGTTGGCAACCAAACAAATTCGGGTTCCATTAACTTCCATTGTATTTTTGGTCCATACAATGCAAGTCAATAGAAACTGAAACTGTTTGGTCACCAACATTCATCAAAATATAAAGGTCATAGAGGTTTGGAATGACATAGGGTGAGTAAATGACAGAATGACAGAAAAATTTCAGATTATCAGTTTACCCCTTAACACCTCTTTACTGGAAAAAATTATTTTCCTAATGGGTATTTTGCCTAGTTTTACAGTTAAAAAAATGTGAAAACAAGATACGTTTACTTGAGAAGCCACACTGTATAAGATAATGAGACTAGTTTTCATAGATTCAACATTTTGTCCTACTGCATTGGCAGTTTTTCACTTGTTTGCAGTTTAATGTCAGTGCAGTAAAACACTTATATTTATGCACTTATATTTAAGATAATATTTATGAAAACAAATTTGTTTCAAGCATTTTCAGATATTGTTACTGGAAACCAAGTCAGAGGAGACTAACTAAAAAAAGAGTTACAATGTGATTTTGTGCTGTGCATGTATTGGCAGCACATTGTCATAATGAAGTCATATTTTGATTTTCGTGTTACAATAAACTCTCTGCAATGTATTCTCCTACCCAGCCTTGTGTCTTCGGTGCCACGCCACATCACCATCATCAAATTCTGCATTAGATTTATTGTTCTCAGTTGTAACCTGTCTTTCCTTAGAAATATAGTTCCTTACTAGATCCAATTTTTTTGTTGCATTGTTTAAATCCTCTCTGGAACTGTCAGGCAGCATGTAGAGTTTTGTTATCGAAGGTGATTTTACCTCCCTAAAGATATCGAACACACTCGTCTACTACAAATTTATTTCTCTGCACCGTGTTGTCAAAATGGGTCCAGACTTTCTTATTCCCTGTCCCTGCAGGAAAACACATTGGTCACAAAAACTGCCAAATACAGATGCCTAGCCATAGCCGCCTGAAGCGTGACAGAGCTCAGCTCAAAGAACAGTGTATGTGACACTGCATTTGATGGCTGTGCCTTTTGCCCTTGTTGTCAACTTCAACGCAAAAGGACGCTTGGTACCTGCAGATGACATCCTCTTTGCTATAGAGAATTCTTTGACTTTGCCTTTGAGCTGTGTTAGACTTTAAGAGCAACATTATGGAAATGGAGCCTTTGAAGAGAGGGAGGAAGACAGACATTAGAAATACAGCTAAAGGGGCAGCAGTTTGGGCTTCAAAGCTTGTCCGTTGCTTACGGCCGCCATCCACACGTCACCCAACTGCGTACAGCACTCACATAAATAGTGCAACCATTAAATATTCAAAGGCTACTCTGACCATTTGTTCGAGAAATTGCAGCAACGCTCATTTCCCCAGTGACAAATAGTTTTTATTTTTATTATATATGAAGGAATGAAGGGAAAACAAGATTCTTTCAGCAGTAGGATGTTTAAAATTCCTCAAGGAAGATGGTATCTTGTTGGAAATGACAGTTTTAGTGTTGGCGGGTGATTCAATCAGATGTGATCGTGTTTATGAAACTGAAGAGCGATATGTGCTGTCTCCAGCAGACTGCAGGTGGATGGACTTATTTGTACTGAAAATGAGCCAGGATTTTATAATAAGCCATGCTGTGTGTGTCGGTACTACGCTCGTTCCTTGAAAAATAATAATAGACTAAGTACTGCATTTGGTTAGCAGTATAAAGGTCCAAAGAACCGACTGGAGGATCCACAACAAAACTCTGCAGATCTTTATAATAACTTTGGTGGATTGGGTTTGTAATAGTATCATATTTATCTTCTGCTGTTCAGATGCGGTCAACCAGGAGAGTGTCAGTGTGGCCAGTGGGACTCGTTGGAGGCCGGAGATACGAGCGGCCCTTGGTGGAAAATGGGAAAGTGGTTGGCTGGTACACTGGTTGGAAGGCTGACAGGCCGTTTGCAATTGACATGGCTGGTAAGACTCCACTAAAATCTCTTGAACTTCTCATTTAACAACCTGCACGGTCATTAAAACACCACTTTTTACTGATTATTATTACAAAAAAACTGAAAGATAATGGAGTATAAAAATCTTGCTGCACCATTGTTGCCTGACCAGGAAAAAAAGGCACATATATTTGAATACATGACAATTATGCCTGTTTTACACTATGTGCAGGATAAAACGTTGACACAAAAGCATGCGTTCACACTAATGGCATTTCTGCTGTGTAACAGAACCGCAGCTCAAAATAACAGAAAATTATAGACAATTAAGTGATTTCCAGATTATTGCACTGTATTTTCTTTAAAAATGGCCCAAAATTCTAAAATGGTTATCAGAGTGTATCATTAAAAACTATGGAACAGAATCTAAACCATCACTTGTCAGTTCATTATTTTATGATGCTTTAGGAAAAGTTGTATTGATAAATCAGTTTATAGTGCATTTTCTCAAAATGTTCTGCCTATAATACATTCAGTGCTGAAACTGCTTACTGTAAATGATAACTAAAACAAACAACAACGACAAACCATGCCTTAGACATGAAAAATCCTATGCATCATGGTTTAGTGGGGGTTTTATAGCTGGTTTAGTATTAGAGATTAAGCAGTCGTTTAAAAAAAAGCTGTTTGACCAGTTCTTGGAAATATCTCTAAATGTCTATTTGTAGATTTAAAATATTTATAGGCCCTGAACATGATCTAGCTCACTCCCTTGAGTGACAAAGAACATTTTTGACAATAGATTCCACTGGTTAAATAACAGGTTTCTGGTGACTGGCACTTTCCGTCATCTAGCTGGTTTTGAATTCCAGGACTAATTTGTGCAAATCACATAAAACCTCAAGCTGAACACTAAACTGCCAATTTTTTTACACCCTGCCCATCTGAAAGCTTCCATTTAAGTTACATTTATTCATTAGGCGTACGCTTTTATCCAAAGCGATTTACAGTGTATTCAAGATATACATTTTTATCAGTATGCCGATTCTCCTGGGAATCAAACCCATGACCCGTGGCATTGCAGGGGAGCTACTGTGACCAATTAACCATCCATCAACGGACTTGATAACGATATTTGTAAAGTTCAGAACCATTACTGTAAATGTCTTAAAAGTATTGGAGAAGCAGAACAACATTAGCTGGAGCATTATGTCTTCAAGTTTCACCACAAGGTCTCTCAATTTTATTTAATGTTATTAAGGTATTGAACTTCCGCCATCCATATCTCTGTCCATCTTCTCTGAGTTCTGAAGGATATTCTGCCCACGTTATTCCATGTGCTGTCGATAATCACAACATCAGCTGTGTGAGGAGCAGCTTGCCTGCTCAGATAAGCAGATGGGACTTCTTTGCAGTTAGGTCGTGTTGATACTTTCCAGACTGCCCCTCACTGAAGTCGTTTCAAACAGGCATATAAAACTGGCCCAAAACAGGCAGCAAAGCGGTTCCTATATAGAGAGACCATACAAAAGGAATGCTCTAAGCTGAGGGGGGAAAAGCTGTGACACACTAGAGCAGTGATGGGCAAACTTGTCCCTTCCAGGCCACTTTCCTGCAGAGATTTGATCCAACCCTGATAAAACTCACCTCGCCTGCCTTCTAGTAGTCTTGAAGACAATTATTAGCTGGTTCAGGTGTGTTTGATTAGGGTTGGAGCTAAACTCTGAAGGAAAGTGGCCTGGAAGGGCCAAGTTTGCCCACCCCTGCACTAGAGAGTCTTCTGAAGAGGCTTTTCTCCTATACAACACTAGTGATACAAGCTAGAGCATGTCAATGTTTACGAAGGGAAGGCACAGAGAACCAGGCTTTTCTTAATGTTAAGACAAAGTAACACTATTAAAAAAAAAACGAAATAATTGATTTAAAGGCTAAATAAAATAAAATATAAATATTATCTGAAAAACTTTAATAAAAAAAATACTTATTCTACATCTATACCTAATCCTGCCCAATACCTTACTAACTATTAATAAGCAGCAAATTAGAAGTTTATTGAGACAAAAGTTGTAGTTAATGGTTTTTTAATAGTGAGAATTGGACATTAAAAAAAAGTGTGGCCTAATACGAAAAACTAAAAAACAAATTTAAGCTAAAAATATATATTCAAAAACAAAATGTAATAAAAAATGGCAAAAGCATGTAATATATATGAAAATAAATAAAATAAAAGGAAATTCAAAATATAAATAAATACTATAAGTGTACATATACCTTGCTGCGAGTAAATGTGCAGCACCTGGTCCTTCTCAAGGTACTAAGGTACTAACACAGAAAACTTTTTATGCATTTTGACTTTTTTTTTTTTTTAATACGACAGCAGAATTTTGGGTGCCTGAAAACAAACTTTTGAAAAAATTATTGCAAGTTTTTAAAAATTATACCATTGCCATTTCTGTGTAAACTACAAGAATGCAAATTTGAAAACAGTAACATCATGCGCATCTGTATTTTGTGATCACAAAATAGACACATAGTTATGCGTGACGTACAAACTTGAATGCATATGTGCGCAGGCATCTACTGTCTCTTTACAAAGTAACATCTCCAACTACTCACCTAGCATGCATAATACAGCATTTTAGTCATTTTCTCTGATCTGTGTGATTGTCTTGCCAATGTTGTCGCCTGTACGATAAACTTCTCAAAACGCAAAGGAAAAACCTTTCTGATTCTAGTACAATCGCTGCTGTGTAAACATACCCTAAATGGCTTTAAAGATACTTCACCGTCTCTGTTCTTCTCTGGTGGAACGAGCTGCCAACCTCCACCCGATCTGCTGAGACCATCAGAACCTTCAAGAAATAGCTGAAGACACACTTCTTCCACGAGCACTTAACTAAAACGCAACCATAAACAAAGGCACTTCCTATAATAACTCCTGGCATTGGCACTGTGTATTGCAAATACTGTTGGCTGTTCTGATAAATTGCTTGTGATGTTCCACATTTGTAAGTCACTTTGGATAAAAGCATCTGCTAAATGACTAAACGTAATTTGGAAGTTGACATGTCAGGCTGGTCGGTATTCCCAAACAGTGGGATGTTAAAAGCATCTGTGTTTACACTTTTTGGGGAAATCAGCTTTCAAATGGCTTACTTATAGTTTACTATGACAATTATTTTTCATTGTGACAGTAAGAAAAACTAAAAATTACACACTATTACAAAGCATAACAGGTAGAGAAAGATAACGGATACCCTGCCTGTAATTTAGGTAGAAGTGAGGTGACGGGGCCCTCTGCTTCTTATAATTGGTGAAAAGCACCTTTACTGAAGCTAAATTCAGCAATTTCTCTGTGCATTTTTAACAAACGTGAGCTCTCAGGCAATGCATTAAAGAGGGAGGGGTGAGAAGATGCTGACGGGTTGGAAACATCCTAATGGAGAGAGGCAGGGCGCATATGCAGCTCAAGGGAATGAATACAACATCAGAGATAGCAGTGCGTAGTTGAAGCAATCCCTAATTCCCCAGACTCTAGCGCTGCCGCTGGATATTATGCTGTTCATCAAACTCTAATAACAAGAGATGGTATCATCTCTTCCTCATGTGATCTCCATTACTCCCACTATTGCTCCTCTTCCATAGCTTGTATTCTTCACACGTGTTCACTTACCCATAATATCATCATCATTGTCATCAGAGATAATGTATTCAATGTCAAGCCCTACCTGACCGTAAGCACGTCTCCCTTCACAAACACTTCACACAATGTATACACTTCCTCACATCACTGCTGTAGACTAAACACACGTTCTAGGAGCTGTTTAAGGTTCATAAATCTGCCAGCTCTACTACACTTCTCCCTGAACAAAAGCTGAGAACAATGAGGTTATTTAGTATTCCTGCTGTACGGCTTCTTTCGAGAGCAAACACAATAGCAGAGAAAAGGTCCTGAACCACCTCTCTCATTGCTTTCAAGCACTGCTCTCACCTGAAGAGGAGCTCAAGTGCTTGTCTTAACATGGAAACCTTTTAAACACACAATAGCGACGTTTTGCGCATTAGGCGGAGAAGGGTTGAAAAGATTATGCATGAGAATAAACGAAAACAAAAAGCTGCATCTGTAGTGTACACAGTGATTAGGCCGTGCATTAGTCACACTACACTCTAAAAAATGCTGGGTTGTTTCAACCCAACTTTGGGTCAAATATAGACTAACCCAACGGTTGGGTTAGTCCATATTTGACCAAAAGTTGGGTTGAAACAACCCAGCATTTTTTAGAGTGTAGCTTTTACACGATCTGTGTCATAAGAAGAATCTATATATATTCCCTCGCCATCAAAATAGCATTCCGGGGCGAGGAGGGTAGATCACTTTAACCCACATACTAATATACAACCCTTGGCAACAGTCTAAAATTAGCCCAATTTCGCAGTAAAACCGTGGATTTGGCAACACTGCACACTACTAAATATGTGAAAACTGCACCATTAAAATTAGTTGAAACATCTACACTAGCCTTAAGTTTTGGGTTGTAAGTTTTTTTAAAAAAGTCTCTTACAGTTACCAGCCCAGCATTTATTTGATCAAAAGTAAAATCAGTAATTTTGTGGATTATTATTACACAATATTAGTTACTTAACTAAACTTAACTGTTTTGTATTTTAATATATTTTAAAATCTAATTTATTCCTGTGATGCAAAGCTGATTTTCAGCATCATTACGCCAGTCTTCATTGCCACAAGATCATTCAGAAAAACATTCTAATTTGCTGATTTGTTGCTCAAGAAATTATTATTATTTCGCTATTATAATATGTTGAAAATATTTCTGTGGAAACCATGATACATTTTTAGAATTCTTTGATGGATAGAAAAAAAATTGTATAAACATAATAACAAATGTAAAAAAACAACAAACTGATTAAACACTGCAATGAGCTAATATTGTACCGTAACAGAATTCAATCCTTTAGACATAACTATGTAAATGAGTTGTTAGTGACACTTAACACAAAACTAATCTAAAAAAGTACACTTTTGCCATTTGCCTTTTACAGACTGTTGTATTTTTGCATTTACTTATTGTCCTTTATTAATTTTACACAGTCTATTAATATGATTTCCCTATTTAAATATACAAATTATTTCATGATTTATTTATTGCATTTCCCTGGAAATGTCATTACTATTGGCAGTTCTGTGAGGCAAAATATGTTTTTATGAACCATAAAAACAGCACCAATTATGTTTACACATTTGAAGGCGATCCTACCTAAAGATCTTACAAAAGGCCGGTGCAACCCTACCCTAGT
Organism: Sinocyclocheilus grahami; assembly: GCF_001515645.1. Lineage (NCBI taxonomy): Eukaryota > Metazoa > Chordata > Actinopteri > Cypriniformes > Cyprinidae > Sinocyclocheilus > Sinocyclocheilus grahami. The sequence goes on along the minus strand of NW_015505285.1, from coordinate 3,280,478 downwards.
CATAAAGTCTTAGAGTTGGTTTAAAAATCAGGATGTGAACATTCAGTGTGTGTTTACCACACTGTTTATACATTTAACTCAGCGGCGGATCTAGCCAGTCCCTGAAGTGCTGTTGGTGCAACAGCAAAAACATGTCCGGCTCTTGAGCTGTATCAAAGCCCTGTCCCTGGATCTCTGAGCATAGGTTCTTACATCATTCCCTCAATACTCCAACAGGGACATCAAAAGGCAATACAGTCATTAAAAAAAGAAAAAAAGATCAAAAGAAAGGAGTTGGCTGGCCTTCAACTATTAATAAAGCTTGACAGTATGCATGTCGATCTGAGGGAGAGAAACCTTGTAACTACACAAGGACACAGTTAGCCAGGGCTTAGATGAACATTGCATTGCTGTCGTGAGCTCGCCTCTGCAGATTTGAGGGAAGCCCAGGTGGTTTTAGCTGGAATGTAGGCGTCCTAGAAAAGAGCCTGTGCCCAGGATAAAAAGCCCACAACAGAGGGTGATATTCCCTATAGTCAAATTTGAAAAGTCCTTCTCCTGTTTTGTGGCTGAAAAGGTGTCATCAGGAGAAATGGAAACGAGGGGGTGAAAAACTTACCCTGACCTACATGCAACAGTGGGGCGGTTCAACCTGCTCCCACGAGAAATACATAAGGTCAAGAGCGCGCTGAAGAGCTGTGTATTTGTGTATAGTTAATACAGAGTAAATGAGAGCGTGTGCTTGAATATATAAGGAGATTATCGCCACTATAATTAGTTTTAGATACATTTGCAATAAACAATTTCAGGTCTGTAATGAGCTTTCTGATATATATTTGGTGGAGCTTGTTCCAAACCCAGACTTTCTCACTTGCAAACGAAGTCTATAATACAAGGAGAAAGCTATCTGTTAGCATTCCCATTCATCTCAGTGGCAGTTGCTCAACCCCTGGAAGTGTGTGATTTGCAATCTGCAATCACGGCTCTTAGGCACGCACTTATTTCCAAACTCTCCACTATTGACTATCATGAGCTGTGACAACAAAAGCAGCAAAGAGGAAAAAGTAATTAAATTAAATAAATACATTCAAATTGAAATTAGATTTATACTTGCTTGCAAACCTTGATTTCATCATTGGCAGGCTTTGCAGTGAACCTGCAGGTGATCCTGTCAAACCCACGTGCCCTGTTCAAGAGAAGAGGAGCCAAACCAGGGATGCAAGAGTCTGATTTCCTCAAACAGATCACTAAGGTGGAGGACTTGGAGCCAAAGGCCAAGAACTGTACCCAGGTCAGTAGAGCAACCTGCATTTGCATCCTTCACACTGATTATCATGAACGCTACAAAAACATCCACTTTCTGATGTTCCTTAATTTGTTCCTAGTCTTTCTTGAGTCCGAGTCATTAGTTTAGACATTATAGCTCAACCCTATCTTTTTGGTACCAAACCTTTGAAAACCTAACTTCATATGGAGGTCTATTCTTCTACCAGTGACAATAGTGAATAGCACTGTCAAGGAGCTCTTGAAAATGAAAATCACGTTCCTATGTATTTGACTCGGTCTGATTCTGAAAGCTCCAGCATTCATCCGTGGCCCATTATCTCAGGAGCCGAAATCTCAAGCTCACCTCAAGCTGACCTTACACGTGTCAAAATGCTCTCTTCCTCCCCGTACCGCACGTCACGGCTCCTGCCATCATCATTATCACCCAATTACCCTAATGGTAGCCACACTGGGATATTAATAGTGACTATTAGCAGGGCTGACAATTCCACTAATCACCAACACCAGCAAGAGCAGGACATGTTTCCAACGTCAGCCAATCAGCTATGCGTCATTTTGTCAGACACAGCATAATGTGCACATTGTAAACAGAGAGCGGAGAGTGCAGGTTTGTTCCTGTGGTGCAATGCAATGCAATGTAAGCATGTAGATATCGCACCCGTAAACAGAGTAGAAAGGCCACTGACAGTTACGAAGAAGTGCGAGTCGCTACTCGGACAAAGTGGGAGTTTAATATACTTACATTTGTGGCTGCAGTCCAATTATATGAGGATGGCATTATGGAAGTAAACAAAAGGAAGTGCTTGTGCCAACAGTTACGGGTCTTCGTGATGGGCGTGAGCGGGCGTCTGTCCAAAGTGGAGCACTGCCAGCGATGTCTTTCGGAAAGGTCACATTTGTAGAAGCGTTCTTGAGGGTCCCAGCTGATGACTGTGACTAAGCCTGCAGGCAGGGAGATATGGCTAACTCCCAGCATGCACTTCAAATGAAGCACAGGGAGGCTTGGGTGGGTCATCTTATGCGAGTAATCAGACTGAACTGATGTGACAAGGAGGAAAGGGACAGAGGGAGCGAGGAAGAAGAAGAGGGCAAAGGGAATGTGTTTGCGATTGGCAGAGGGATGGCAAACATGCCATATAGATGGAGAGGTGAAAATAGTGTGTGAGAGAGATTCACAGGCTTATTTACAGAAGTCAGTGCATAGACTCTCCTATTTATTAATGTCAATCTCAATCATGCTCCTGCAGACCAGATACTGCCAGCATGCTTCACTCTGCACAACACAATTGCTCAAATGATTATTCTCTCTCAAGGCTTCAGATGCTCATCCTGTTTAGATTAAAAAGAAACCCTCGGAAAAATCTTCAACACAAACATTGTTTGAGAAAATCGTTTCATACGGGACAGCCCAAATGGAATCAAGACATTTTTCATATTTTTTCGCAATGGAACTAAGAGTAATACACATTTATTAAGAGCTAAAATACTTGAAAAATTAGAGGCTATAACAATTAGTTTTGATGTCATGCAAGATTCTATCCTATTTGTAGAAAATCACTTTAAGGTGTGTTTATTGGTAGCACTTAACACTTAATGCAATAGCTAACATTAACAATGAACAATATTTTAAAAGCATTTAATAACCTTTGTTAATATTAATTTCTACATACATGCATTTTAATCATGGTATGAATTGATATGAATTATATAGAATGAATAAATAGAAAGAGAATAGAAAAATTGTTCATTGTTAGCTCATACGCTACCATACAAAAGTTTGGGAGGATTTTAAAATATTTTTGACAGAAATATTTTATTCTTACCAAGACTGCATTTATTTGATCAAAAATCCATAAAAACAGTAATATTGTCAAATATTATTATAATTTAAAATAACTGTTCTATTTCAACATTTTTTAATTTAATTGTTTTGATGGTGAAGCTGAATTTTTAGCAGCCATTACTCGTTTTCAGTGTCACGTGATCCTTCAGAAATCATTCTAATATGCCGATTTTCTGCTCAAACTTTTTTTTTATTAACAATGAAAACAGTTGTGTTGCTTAATATATTTGTTGAAATTTCATCTTCATATTATTCAAATTTATTTTTTTTCATGATTGTTTGATGACTAGAAAGTTCATTTTGAAATCTTGTGTAATATCATACGTCTTTACTCTCATTTTTGGTCAGTTTAATGTGCTCTTGCTGAATAAATTAATATGAGCAAAAAAAAGAGAAAAATCTTACTGACTCCAAAGTTTTGAATGGTAGTGTGAATTGAATGCCTTCACTAATATCAACGAGTCTAAACCATGAACATGTTAATGCCTTGTAAATGACACATTACTTGATATTACTGAAGCTAAAATGGTCAAATTTTCTATTTCTATTTTTAGAAGCCAAAACAAGGTATTGAAGAGGGGAGATAGGATCTAGAGGAGCAGAAGGACAGAGTGCCTTCTCTTATTCCTGGATCGCTCGAAGTGGGGTTTCACTCTGTACAAATTGAAATCTGTCTATCCGAGTATTTAACAAGAGTACGACACATATTGCAATAATGTCAATGACATCTCCAGCACACTTGTCTTACAATATTCTAATAGATGCACATGCAAAGACATGCTCCAAGATTAGTCCAAAAAGTATGAAGGGTTTAAATATTAATAACTTTTTCTTGAAACTCATTTACAATTACTAGAGCCCATGGGGACTGCTGGTTTCACACCTCCACAATGCTGTTATATCACTGCTTTCAACCTTTGCTCACTGATTTGTAGCCATTACATTATCGACATTAAAAATGAAAGGATTTAATACATATGAAAGCAGAAGCGCACAAGTTTAATTCTTCATGTATTATTACTTTCCTCCTATAAAAATTAGTCATCACTGTGGACTGCAAATGTCTTTGACAGCCGCACACAAACACAACTAATGAAGTTTAACCACCCACTAACCAATTACAATTCAGTTCAGGAAGTTCTCAATTGAGTCAATCTCAGACCTTCAGACTTATATCAAAAGTTTTGATACCATAGAAATTTCATAATTCTTGTCACCAGTGTCAATATCATAAAAAAACTAATAGCTACTAGCCTAAATTAAAAAAACAACAACGTAAGCTCACTGAAGACAACAGTTAGTGATTAAATAAGAATAAGAAACTAATTACAAGCAATAGGACAAAACACTACAGTAGAACAAATAAATAAGAAATGCTACATATATTATAAAGTAATCAAATGAATAAAACCGCATATTCTTCAATGTGTAAATTAAATATTCATTTCTTCTTATTAAAGTTACAAAAGCAATTTAGTCAAGAGCAGTGAGAGATTTTCTCTTTTTTTGTTGTTTGTTTAACGTGAATAACAGAGAGCACACTGTAAAAAGTAATCACTGAATCTACTTAAGAAAAGTGAGTAAACATAACTGATTTTTACAAATTTGTTGAATTTACTTAATTACACTGTGTTATGTGAACTTTCAGGTGGATGCAATTGTTAAACTAAACAACTTTAGTAAACAGTACTTAAGAGCATCTAGTTTGTTGGATTAAATCCCACTATGTGCCCTAATAACTCTAGACCAGCAGGTGGCGGAAGGTTGGTTTAAACAAAACATCACCAGAAGAAGACAACGAACTGAACTTCAGAGTCAGATCGTGTTTGAAATGTGGCCGCAAGATTAGGTAAGTTTTTGGTGATCTACTTATAAACTATATTGTCACAGTGTGTGCTATCGTTTTTGAGGAAAAGAAAAGGCAGATTGTATTAGTTTTTACTGACGAGCATTACTGTAACCGTCAGTTAGCGTAATAGCTAGCCAGTGGCTTACAAGCATGATCTTCCTCTTTACTGCTAGTTATAACATGAAATAAACGTGAGTAAGCATCATAAAGTATGTTGAGCGATACAGTACAACTTAATGAAATTTATCATGTCTTATGTAATCCGTTTTTCAGCATTTAATGTTTGAAACAAATGTCATGAAAGCAAGTTATCATCACAACCACTGTTTAAATGTTTATATTTCAGAAAATCATTTGGAGTAGAAAATAGTTTTTAAATGTGCGTCAATGCCCAGCACTAATTAAAACCATTTTCTTGTCATATTCTATGTGCTCTTTTTTGGGGGACTTAAACTCATGCAGTGGAAGTGGAAGTTCTACTTGTTTATTGAGTGAAAAGAGAGCTCAACTGCTGAAAAACTTATTAAAATATGGAAGCTATGGAATATGAAAATTCTCCAATTCCATGTTTCCACATAGTATATGCTTATTCACATAGGTGCGCTTAATAAAAAATCATATTTTGCAGTTTTGTGAAACCCTGCACAGAATAAGTAGATATTAATTATATTTTATGCTGAGTGCTTGTGCTTTGAGTGATATTAAATATGAGTTTTTTTAATAATTGTAGAGACATCTGACATCACTGCGCGATGAACAGCAGTTCTCCACAACCTTCCACTCTTCCTTGAAAAGGACGTTACTGATTTTACAAGACATGTTTTGTAAGTAATTTTGTCTGTTATATTCTGGTTATTTAGTGTAATGCACATGTGCTTTCTTTCTCAGCTGTTTGCTTTCACTTAAGAACTAAATTACTGTGTTTATGAGGATACTTGCAAAGACGGGCATTTTGACACATACAAATGTGTGTATTTATCTTTTCAAAGCGGCAAAAATAACTGTTCAATACTCCCGTACTCTAAGAGCACCATCTTCACGTGCCTCTCTGACAGCGCTCAGAAAAAGTCTCTCAGACATCACACACATATTCACTACTGACTGCATTTCAACTGCTTAAAATTACTTGTTTTTAAACCACAATGCTTGAAAATGCGAAAACGATGTTTTTGTGACCATGTAGCAGAGCAATGTCACATGAGCGTGTAACCGCAATAGAGATGATAGTCCAAAGGCTCTACCAGTTAATTGTGTCTTCAGGTATATCGCCCACCCCTAGAATATTTATTAAGGGAGCAACGGGGTTAGTAGACAGCAAAGTAAAGAGTCAGACACCTTCATAAAAAGTATTACGGGATCTACCAGAGGGATACATATTGTTATCAGGTCACAGGACACTTTGGTTACTTTCTGGGTTGCCGCTCCACAGTGCACCTTATTTATCTCTTATGGTTCTGCTAAATTAGCCTTGTTTTACAAAACAAGCCAATCTGCAGTGCCATGTGTTCAGGAAATGATGCGTCACACCTGGGTGCGGCAATTTAACTGTGCTCGTTCTCTGCACAGCCTCTATCTAATATAATTAAGACATGTAACCAGTCCGAGAGATCCCATTCCAGCAACCTTCACGCACCAACAGCCTAAAACATCTCTGCTGAGAGATCACACACAATGAACTTATTTTCTGTTATGATGTACCTATGTACGTGTCATTTCTTTCAAAATCCCTGTCAAGGAAAGTCATTTGGCAGCCATATTTGCAACCCTTCCAGAAAGCTCTTTCAGGGATTCAAGACCAATACTAATCTTACTTGAATGGGGAAATAAAGAAATCTTACAAACGGCTTGTCAAATGCACTTTTAAATGACATCAACTGAACGCATTTATGTTGTTTCTTAGGCTCAAATAGCATTAAAAAGCATTTATTTGAGGTTGGTAAAGTGTTTCATGGGCAGTCCCATTTATAGTAATGAAGGTAAACTGCCTTGGTACATACAATATACATAATATAGTGCTTAATATGTGCTTGGTTCCTGTATTCTAAAATACCTGATTTCAAATGGTTTCTTTCAGGTCCTGGTCTGGCATACCCGCACTGAGAAGGTCAACCTGGGTAACGAAACAAAACGACAACAGGACTCGGTCTATATAGAGGTCTAGCGAGCAACACTGCACTAAGACTGTCATATAACACTGGACGAAGGCCCGCCATCATCAGTACTTTCCAAATCGATGGCCACCTTTGAACTTTAGGATACCTGCTCTGGTGGAAAAGACATGCCAAGCTGTCTTGGGATTCTCTACTGACACGCACTGTATCTTCTGGGGCTTCTCACTGTGGCGTCACACTGGATTACCTGTAACGTGGTAGAGTAGAAACCATGGATAAGGGGTTTTTCAAATGGCAACTGTACGTAAAAACTTGATCTTATTCCCAATGCGGTAGTCAACTACCATTTTCAGACTCTGGACACTCGGAGAATCAGATCAATGTCTGTGAACGGAGGAAAAGGACCAGCTGCTTGAATAATGTACAAAGAGGTTGAGCTGTGCGGAAGAGAATCGACCCATCCACGAAAATAAAAAAAGAATAGTGGATGGAAAAACCCTGGAAATACCGTCTAAAGTGTGAGACACCACTACAAAGTCAGAACTTTTGGATTACAACTGTCTTTATTCCAAATGACCCTCTTTAAAAGCAAAAAATAAATAAAAAGGGGGGGGGGGGACGAAAAGATAACTTTACAATAAATGCATCTTTAGACAAAATGATCACACAATAGTTCATGGCTATTCACTGTTTAATGCACGAAAATAACAATATTCTGTCTCTGTACTAGGCACCAGAAAATGTAAACACATTATAGAAATAAACCTGGATGACACGGTGGGGATGTTTATATTATTGCACAGCAGAGAGACCCTGTCTGAGAGGATAGAAGCTCTGCTACAGCGGCGAGACTGATGTGTTTGACTGCACGCTTTTGTTCGGTCCTTACTTTTCAAAACTAGCTGGCTAGAACGATAATTCCTTCCCCGAGCCCCTTTCTATTGACCCACAACCCCCCCCCTCCCTTTTTTTTCCCCGTTAGCCGTCACAGCTGTACAGTCGTCCAGGTTTATTTGTCTTTCACTCACTGCGCTTCTCTGTAACGCACACATTAAAACATCACAGTCAAGATGGAGTTTGTCTTGGAGCTACACAGATGCAGTGGGGTGAGAGACCGGAGAGAGGGGGCGAGGGGATCTTTTATCTCATGATTACATACATTACATGGGTCTATACAATATCTGCTACAGGGTTCTGGGACATCGGGCTACAGAAGATAGGAAAAGGAGGAGGTAGTCACAAATATGATAGCCATACCTCTGTCTTTTAAATACTATGACTCACTATTGATTTGATAAAGATATATTAGAAGCCTATATAATTGGTCCAGCAGCTTTCTTGTAGCTGATATGTATTTTGAACCCCCCGAATATATATATATATATATATATATATATATATATATATGAAAAAAATAATTGCAAATAAGAAGGTCAAAGCTGCCAGTCTCTTACACTTCATAATCCTGCTCACTTGATCAATACACAGGGCAGGTTGAATCGATGCTCTCCAGAGTAGTAATGGTTGGAAAGAGAAAGGTGAAAAAAATGACAGTACATGAATAAAACTCTGGGCGCAAGTGGTGGTGGAGGAGGAGAGGAGAGGAGAGATGTGGTGCCCCTTGTCCCCCATCTTCCCTCATTCATTTACTTCCAGAGCTGGGTGCTGAGGGTCTGACCGGAGGGGGGTGCCACCCAGCCGCCCATGGGGGCACCAGGTGGCCCAAATGCCACTGGAGCACCAGAAGCGTTCAGGTTCATTCCAGACATCTGTTGGTTAATCTGAAAAAGACAATGGGGAGAGAGAGAAGTGTGAAACATCTACACACACAAGACTTGTTAGCATAATTAGCTATGGTCCAAAACCTACAGAGAAAGCATTAAGGCATCATGGGCACTCCACCAACAGAAAAGGTTTTTACGAAAAGTACCGTCTCCTAAAATACCCCAATTTGGCTAAATTCTAAGCCAACATCACATGTGGAATGCATTAAGGGGAGATGAATAATATTCTTAAATATTATCATAGATATTTCATTAATTTAAACATTTTTCTGATTCAAATTTTTTTAAATAAAAATGTAATTAAACATTTATTGAAATAAAAATATTTATTATATACACTGCCATTCAAATGTTTGGGGTCAGTAAGGGGTCGGTTTTTGAAAAGTATTTTAAGCCCACATTAATTTTATGAAAAATGCAGTGAAAACAACAATATTGTGAAATATCATTACAATTTAAAATAACTATTTTCTATTTTAATGTATTTTAAAATGTCATTTATTTCTATGATGACAAAGCTGAACTTTCAGCAGCCATTACTCCAGTCTTCAGTGCCACTTCACCCTTCAGAAATCAAATGTAACCATTTAATTAATATACATAAATAATAATAATTATATGTAGAGGGCTTCAAACTAGTCACGGGATGCTGTCTATGAAGGTTGCTAGGTTTTGGAACAGAGCTTTGGTATTAAAAGAGAAATATATTTGCTTTTGTGGAGTTTCTACAGTTGCATGTTTTCACACAACCAGACCAGAGATCTGACCAGTCATTTCAGCTGTGGATGGCCTTTCCCTCCAATGTTCCCTTTTCCTCTTTTCTTTTTTTCATGTTACTAAGCTGTCCACTGATCTTTAAACTCATCACCCCTCTTATTTCATTTTCTATATCTGTACTCTTTTCCCTTGACTTCCACCAGTATTCTTCCTGAGAGCAGAGCGGCGTAGAGGAGAGGGTCCTGTGGGGTACACTGGCTGTGGGGCAGCCCATCAGACACGTCTGTCTGATTTATACTGCTGTCTCTACAGCTCATAGCCAGCAGAAAGAGAAAAACTAATGGTTTCAAATAACCAGCCCCCTTATTTTTCATTATTAACTTGAATTCTGGGAACTAAAGTTTGTGCAATCTTTATCCAGCTGTCAAAAGGGATATATAATGGAAGACGGGATTTTTCTATCTTTGAAATAAGAGTTTGATGTACTATGTTGACAATGGATGTAACAAAACTACATAATCGATCATTCGGTGGGTTGTCTGAGGCTAAAATTATTACAATCTTTTATTACACAAAACGAATCTCTTCACAAAGAAGCTTCGCAGTTCACAGCACATCCTTCGTTCAACAAGTCTGACATTAATCGTCTTGAAATATGTTGTTGAATGCGGTGGATCTGTGACACAAGCGGCGCTCTGCTGGTTTTAGAGGGGATGAATGTAGAGAGGTGACTTAAACCATGCTGACAGTCTAACAGCACACTAAACCACTGTCAGCTGCCAGCATGCTAAAAACCTCTCAGAGAAGTTGAGCTCAGTCTCTAAATTCATTCCCTATGAAGCACCATTTTTAAGAAAGTAAAAAAAAACCAACAGCTAAAACAAAGCAGACCTCACTAATTGACTAGATGGTTGGTGTTTACATAATGTTTATAACAAGGTTATGTTAACGTTTACATAACTGCTTATTCACTATTCAGCAGCTCAGTCGGATCTGATGAGTGAAACAGTGAAGCGTGCCAGTCTGCAGAGGCTAGCCAATCATAAAAGAGCTCATTTACATATAAAAGACTTTACACAACACTGCTTGCTTAAAAAATGCATACAATTGTCATGAAAAATGTAATTATGACTGTTTTTAGACTAAATACACAACCATTCCAAAATGTGGGAATTATTAAAAAATGTATACTTTCGTTCAGTAATAATGCATTAAATTGTTTAAAAGTGATAGTAAAGACATTTGATGTTACAAAAGATTGCCATTTCAAATAAATGCTGTTCTTTTGAACTTTCTGTTCAAAGAATCCTGAAAAAAAACAAAACATCATTTCCACAAAATATTATTTACCACAACTGTTGATAATAATAATAATAATAATAATAATAATAATAATAATAATAATAAGTGTTTCTTGAGCACCACATCAGCATGTTAGAATGATTTCTGAAGGATAATGTGACACTGAAAACTGGAGCAATGACTGATGGAAAATCAGCTTTGCCAAAACAGGAATAAGTTACATTTTAAATTACATTACATTAAAACAGATATTTTTGAATATGATGTTTTTACTATATTTTTGATCAAATAAATGCAGCCCTAATGTGCATAGAAATGTTTTTGGGAGTTTTCAATAAATACACTACCGTTCAGAAGTTTGAGATCAGAATGATTTTTAATGTTTTTTACAGGATTTTCTTCTGCTCATCAAGGCTGCATTTATTTGATCAAAAATACAGGAAAAAAATTTATATTGTGAAATATTATTACGATGTAAAATAACATTTTTATTTAAATATTATTACGATGTAAATAACATTTTTAGTGAATAGTGATTTTTATTTTTTTGGAACCTGTGATACTTTTTTTCAGGATTCTTTGATGAATAAAAAGTTAAAAAGAAGATAATTTATTTAAAATAGTAATCTTTTCTAACAATACACACTACAGTTCAAAAATTTAGGGTCAGTACATTTTATTTTTTTTTTTCGAAAGAAATTAAAACTTTTATTCAGCAAGGATGTGTTAAATTGTTAAGAACTGATAGCAAAGATTTATATTTTGAATAAATGCTGTTCTTTTTAACTTTTTATTCATCAAAGAATCCTGAAAAAAGTATCACAGTTTCCAAAAAAATATTTGGCAGCACAACATTGATAATTCTAATAATAAATCAGCATATTAGAATGATTTATTAAGAATCATGTGACACTTTATACTGGAGTAACGGCTGAAGGAAACTCCAAATATTTTAAAGGATATTAATTTAGAAAATAATAACATTTTGCAAGATTACATTTTTTTCTGTATTTTTTATCAAATAAATGCAGCCTTGATGAGCATAAGAGATTTCTTTAAAAAACATCACAAGTCTTACTGATCCCAAACTTTTGACCGGTAGTGTATATAAGTGGACTGATGGGAATAAATATTGATATGCTACAAAATAAAAGAAAAACGGCCAATTTAAATATAAAGAAGGAGTAGCACTTGCCTTTTCCCATACAATCCTGAAATGCAAACTACAACATACACAATCCAGGCACTTATCATTGGGCCTTCTATAATTCCAAAGCACTAAACCCCATCCTGAGGCAGCGAGGGAGGTTTATCCATCACCGTGAACTCCTGGAGTGCTCTGATGTCTCACAAGGTGACTAAACCGCTTTAGGCCATGAAGTGTATGACTAGAGTGAGACAGTCAGAGGGAAAAATGTAAAAAATTGCCATCTAAAATTCTCAGGAGGATGCGCTGTGGACCTTGACTTAATTTCTGTGCTCAAATGCACAGCAGGACAAATTTGGCCAATCTCGTAATTACACCTGCTTCCTCCTCAACACAATACTGCCTACGCATGGAGAAATAAGTGTGCCGGGAGAGTGTGTGTGTTTGTAAATACTCCAAGAACAGTACTCAGCTATTCAGAGGAGTGAATATCAAACACTAATGATTCTTCTTCTCCCTGCGCACTCGCTCTCCTTGGTCCTCCTTCTGAAAATAGGGAGACGCTATGTGGTGGGTAACGAAGAAAAACATCTCAAGTCAGATTCATCTCGGAAAAAAAACAACACTCCTCCCAGGAACCGCGCAGCAAAATTACTCTCACTCCAGAAAACCATTAAGCAAACGCATTTCTTTCCTCAGCCGGCCTCTCAAAATACAAATGTGCTGCTGAAGGCCTATAACTCAGTACGTGCGCACACGCTCGCATTGTGGGGAGGGATTTTAATTAAGGCCGTCTGAGTGTAAAGCATGCTGTATTGATTTATGATGTGTAATTAACCTCCCGGAGGCCGAAATCTCAGACTCCCTCTGCTCTGAGCCTCATACGCAGGGGGTCACGGGCGAGGCAGGGAGATGATAGAAGTTGAGAGGTCGGAGTCACTGAGCACTCATCTTTAATGAGCCACATGCAGATGGGAGGTGACAGCAGATTAGATGAGGATTTTAAAACCCTTATTATGAATCTCTGATTATAGGCTGAGAGTGACAGAGAGACACCTTAAGTGACAGCTCGCTTTCCACCGAAATGGTTTTGAAAAGATCTGATCTGAATAAAAGGAAAGCTTTGTGGATACCAGGAGATGCATTGTTGGAATCGGATATGATGAATGGTAATAGCTTCAGATATAGATGTTCTCTCTATAAAAAGCCGATGCTGATCCACTGCAGCCAGCACGCTGCACCGATGATGAACGTCTACTTTAACATCTCTGACTCATGGCAGATTCTGGAGGGTTGGTTAAAAATACATTCCCTAGAGGAACATTATGAACCTAACCTGCAGCTCTTGACCTCTGGTTTGTGACTTAAGTGTACCATCATCAACAGTAAGTAATTAGGACATTTGTTCAGGTTCACTTTTTTCCACCTGGAACACAATTTATGCCATGATATTATTACATTAATCATTCATTTGCCAGCTCCCTGATTGCTTGCTCCAAAATGGGTTCTTGTAGCTGTCAGAATTTAGACTCGATCCTTCTTGCAATGTACCTAACACTTATTTAGGCCGTACAATCCAGTTTACCCAATGTGATTGACTCTAGATGGTTGATTAGTTTATGTGTTATCTGCATTATAAGAGCTGACTAGTGGACCGATTTACCAATCCAACATAAAAATACAATATCTTTACTCTAGTTTCATAAGGACTTTTTCATAAGGTAAATATCACTAGAGCACAGTATAATCTTAGATTTAATTAATCCTGATCGCCCTGTCTTTATAATACAATAAAAAGGTAATTTTATATTTCTATATAAAATTTCTATTTTATATTTCTGCACTTCCTATTTACTGCTAAATTTATTAAGAATACACGACCATTCAAAAATTTGGGGTCAGTAAGATTTCTTTTTTTAACACTACAAATGTCTTTACTGTCATTTTTGACCGATTTAATGCCCTCTTTGTTGAATAAAGGCCCGTTCACCCCAAGGATGATAACTATCAAGATAACGATAAAGATATAGTTCTAAAAATCATTCTCAATTTTAAAGAATAGCAAAGTCTAAACCACTGCTATAACGATAAAGGCACAGAGAAATTATATCGTTGGAATCACTTTCAGAACGATTGACAGCCGATCAGAATCCATCCTGCTATAATGAGCTGGAGAATTTAAAGCAGCAGACGAGCGTGCGCTTCGAATAAACAGACGATATCATCCGCTGTAGTGGACGCCAATATCTTTATCTTTATAGTTATCTTTATTTATCGTTCTTGGTGTGAACGGGGCTTAAAAGTAATCTCTTTAAAAAAAAAGTCTTAATGACCCTAAACATTTAATGTAATGATATATTAATATATTATCATGTCTATGATAATAGAATATTTACTTGTATTAATAATCAATCATATTCATACATTTAGATACAAATATGGTTAGGTAAATAGGTAAATCTAACATTTACATTTAACATAAAATTACAATATAATATATAGTATAGTATAATATAATGTAATAACTTAAAAATCCCACTCTTCAAAGGTATTGCAGCAAACGAAATATAACAAAACACTTCTTGCATAGACTTAAAACAGCATAGGATGTTTTTAAAGTGCACTTTATATCGTTCACAGGCCTAGAGCTGTCATAGAGATGTGTGTGATTTCATAAGAGACTTATTTCAGTGACTAAAGGAATATTTTATATTGCAAATTGGTTACAGCACCATTACAAGTCACAAATCCAAATATAACATACCTGTGCCATATTCCACTGTCCTTGTTGACCTGGCTGCATGGCATACATGTTTTGGGGGGGCACCATGCCCTGAGGTCCCATCATGCCTGGGGCCAAGCCCATCACTCCTGGCTGTGAGTTTCCCATGAAACCGTTAGGCATAGTCATGCCAACCATCATGCCTGTATTCTGGCCCATCATAGCGCCACCCTGTCCCATGACGGCCCCCATCATGGTAGTGGGGGGCATGGCTCCTCCCATCCCGGGGAAGGCCTGGAAGTTCCCCTGTGGCTGCGCAGGGAACTGCATCTGAGACGGGCCCATGAACATCGCAGTCGCTGTGGGAGCAGAAACACACAAAGAAACACAAATAAGATGATTTACACATGACGACATGTTCAATATGTTCAAAGAGACAAAAACAGAAGCAGACCAGAGGACACTGACACACAAAACATCACAGACGGCAGAGAGCGATCAATATCTGCGCTAATGTGTGCAGTTCCTCGCCTCGAGCCCAGAGGAAATGGATCTTTGAGACAGAAGAGGTGTGCAGGATGAAAGGGGGCATCTAACACGTCCTGATGGTGAAGCATTGGCAGTGCCTTCATTTGGAGCATCTGAGGTTTTGGGAAATGTCCTCTTTGAAGAGTAGGGCAGGCGAAGCAGGCAGCTTAAACCACGTTCAGCAGTATCAGAGTGCTGAGACACGCAGTGCTTGAATTATTGATACCCCCATTAAAGCAGGGCTTCTCAAGAACCTCGCTTGCTTTTTCTTTCACTCAAACACACACACACACACACACACACACACACTCCCAAAGCACCATTAGAAATGGACTCCGGATGCATAGCGCCATTTATAGATCTGCATTTTCTCGCTCAGATCGCTCATTCTCTGAGGAATAAGAAAGTGGGACTCTGGGGGATGGATGTACCTTGTGCAGGCTGCTGTGGGACGGTGCTGGAGCCATACAAGGAGAGAATAGAGTCCTTGGAGAGAGGTTTCTTGGCCGAGTCCTCTGCTTTGCTGCTCCCGCTGGTTTCACTGAACAGGTCCAGATCACCCTGTGCTGGAGCAACACTTCCTGTGCACGTAGCACCTGCCACAGCCCCTCCAGCGGAGTTGGCCTGAGCACTCCCAGTTGCCTTACTGGAACTGACCTGCAGAGCAGAGGAGACGGTTGACTTCAAGCCATACACACTCTCAATACCGGCTTATACAGCTTCACACAATAACTCCCTCACATATCAATAAAACTCATTAGCAATCACAGACGTGCATGGATATATCTGTGGGCCTTAAAATCGTGAGCCAAATGAGGTATCTCAACAGACCTTCCAGTCTAAATGGTAGGAAACTTGTGCCAAATCAACCAGATAAAGCTCTGAAACATTCATAACGGAAATAACACTAACAGAAAAAACTAAACAAAAAGTCACTATATTCACGTTAATGTTAAATTATATACTATTTTGTCTCAAGTTAAAAACAAAACAGCAAACTCTAAAATCAATTATTTAAACAACACATTTCAAAACATAAATACTATTAAAAGTTAATTAAGTTAATAAAATACTATTAAAAGGACAGTTAAAATGTTATAATACAAAAAAATAAATAAATTGTATTTAATGTTTTAAATATAACAATCTTTCAAAACTGATTTAATATGAACATTTTCTAAATATTTAAGATTCTTATGAAATTAGTTTTTTTTAATGATCAAAGATCTTGGCATCCTAGACTGGCTTTAGAGGAGTTTAGACTAGTTAGTTAGGCACAATATGTAATTTTCGCCGCTAGAGGGCGTGTATTCAAAATAAACAAAGAATTAAAGGCGTAGTTTGATGACGCCGTTGATGAGTGTGGAATCATGGGAGTTGTCTTCATCCCCACAGCCGATGCAATCCGATGGGACTCTGACAGAAATCATGTTCATGGATGAGCTAATGATTTATTAACGTAGTAGAATGAAGCAGGGTGAGGCTGAAAGCCGTCGAAGCAAAACGATGCCGCTGAACGAGCACGACACACGGCTCGAAAGCAGCGGAGCTTTTATTATGCCACAGTCGACCGCTTCCGCTCCTTCCGGTCGTGTGTATGTGGGGAAAAAAAGCAGCACTGTTTTATCATACTAGATACATTTGATAGTTCTGTTATTATGCTACTCTGTGCGGTCGTCACCGGTCTATTAAAACGCACAACATATTAAAGCATCTTTGGTGTTTCCATGTTTTCTACAAAACAAAACCGGAAATCGAGGGGTTATCATTGGCAGGTGACACAATTACACTATAGACACGCTCCGTGTCACTAGTTAAAATTGCTTATTTCTCTGGATTTAAACAGAGTCAGCACAAATATATAACACTGTTCTAGTGGTTTTTGGATATTTTAATTAAAAAATCGTACATATTGTGCCTTTAAGACCAGCGACCCAGTTTAGGCTGGTTTTAACTGGATCAAAACTGGACCATGTTGCTGACATAGTACAAGTAAATGTGCGGTAATAACAACAAAAAATTTGAGTCACGTGGATGTGTTGAGCTGAACACTCAAACCTGTATTGAAATTTGTGTAGACAATCTTTCACTCTCGTTAAATGCTTAATCACATATATTCCTGCTAAAGTGACCCACAAAAATTCTCAGAACAATTGTAAATGTGACCATATCTCATATAAGGAAAGGCAAATAATCAAATCAAAGTTGGTTAAAAATATAAATCCTGGATAAACTCAGATGAGAGAAGACAAACACATCTTCGCACAGATCTTCATGCAGAGAAATGACATTAATTAGACTGCAGCTGTGATGAATGAATAGCTCAGGAAGAGGAGATACAATTCACCGTTTACACAAACTTACAGCGCACACAAATAACAGAAGATGGAGGAGACAATCAGGAAGAGGCAGTTTGTGTTCAGTCAAAGCACCTGCATCCTTTTACTCAATTACAGACATGTGATGCTAGACTAGCAGCCACAAAGCTGCAGATGGTAAGGCTGATGCCATGGTTACCCTTGAAAAAGCAAGTCTGTCAATACGAAATTGAGGGAAAGTTCTAGGCCTAAATCATAGTTCATATTTCCAGGAAAGTCAGCATGGTGACAAGTAACTTGCTGACTCTGGTGGCACCTGGCTGAAGAAACTCAGTGGCCCAAGGTCATGTTCAGTGATGTGCGAGAGCTAGGTGAGTCTTGCTGAGGTTTGGCACAGGCTCCGGTCTATCCGTGAATAAGAATCATGAGGACATCACACCATTATAAGCAGGACTGAGGACAATAGGCTGGCAGCACACCATGCTTCAACTATAGTACATATTAGCCATGCCAGGTGGACCTCATGAAACCTAGTGTCTTTGTCCTCTAGCTTTGAGGGTATTTATAAGCTAGTGATAAAATGAACATGTTACAGCTACAGAAAATATATACACAAATATACACAATTTTGTTGTAAATGCACTTCATTTAAAAGCTTAAGGTCAGAAAGTTTTTTTTTTTTTTTTTTTTAAGAAATTTATACTTTTATTCAGAAGGGATGCTTTACATTGACCAAAAATTATATTTATGATACAAAATATTTTTTATTTGAAATAAATGCACTTTCCAATAAAGAAACCTAAAAAAGTATCATGGTTTCAACAAGTTCATTAAGCAGAAAAACTTTCTGAGCAGCAAATAAGCAGAATGATTTCTGAAGGATCATGCGACACTGAAGACTGGAATAATGGCTGCTTAAAATTTCAGCTTTCCCATCAGTGGAAAAAATTACATTTTAAATTATATTAAAACAGAAAACAGTTATTTTAAATTGTAGTATTTCACAATATTACTGCTTTTATTGTAATGTTTAATAAATGCAGCCTTGGTGAACATTGAACTTGGTGAAACTCTTATTTAAAAAACATTCAAATTACATACGCACACATTATATATATATATATATATATATATATATTTACACATACAAACACACACACAAATGTAAATATAAATTGTCAATAAAAATACAATATATAAATGTGACCCTGGACCACAAAACCAGTCATAAGTAGCACGGGTAAATTTGTAGCAATAGCCAAAAATACATTGTATAGGTCAAAATTATCAATTTTTCTTATATGCCAAAATTCATTAGGATATTAAGTAAAGATCATGTTCCATGAGGATATTTTGTAAATTCCCTGCCATAAATATATCAAAACTTAATTTTTGATTAGTAATATGCATTGCTAAGAACTTCATTTGGACAACTTTAAAGGCAATTTTCTCAATATTTAGATTTTTTGCACCCTCAGATTCCAGATTTTCAAATAGTTGTATCTCGACCAAATATTGTCCAATCCTGACAAACCATACATCAATGGAAAGCTTATTTGTATAAATATAAGGTTTTGTGGTGCAGAGTCACAAATACAATTAAATTATTTAAATATACTGTAATACCATCTGATTCTGACTAGAATAGCAAATTATGCTCATGGCTATGACAAAGTAAAAGCAATTGGCTATGAAAAAAGTCTGACTCAAACTTTAAGTTTACACAGGAAAGAAAGTACTAGAGCTAATTATAACGTTTCACCCTCTATAGAGGGAGAAAGAGAAAAGCAGAGAGGAAGTGAAAACAGAGGGGAGAATGTGCCACATCATTTGAATTCAAATTGAGCGAAAACAAATAGATAAGTGTATCAATCGATTTTCCCCACAAAAATCTTCCCACTCTAGTATTATTAAGTGGCAAACATGCTTACTCAGATGGCAGATATCGAACAGACCATTCTCTGAAGTTCACTGTTGAAGTACATGCCTGACATGAGCTCATAAATAAAACTAAACTAAAAGAGCGTGATTCAGAGACCGTCTCCGCTCTCCCGCTGTCTATCCATCAGTGTCCTGGAGCTCCAGGAACGGAAATGTTCCACAGTAATCAGAGACAAAAAGGCAGGGTTGGGAGGACGGGGTGGAGGTTGGCAGGGACACATGTGGACGCTCTCTTCCCATTTAGATGGGCCGACGATATGCAGCTCTGCTCTTAGGCATGCAGGAGTAACACCTCCAGCTGCAGCAGCGGCAGTCGCGCATCTGATAAGAATTGAGCCGAGCTGAACACGGGTGAACAGCAATGCGGCGCGATAAGCCAAACACCGCCTTGCACATCTGATACGCAAACCCCTCGGAATGATTAACCTGTGAAGGCTGATGCTAACACAACTGTGTGCTACAGCCTATAATGGGTTCAGCCTTTGATATGCACGAGAGAAAAGAGGCGAGGAACAAAGAAATCACACAAACTCTTGACAGCTAGTCTCAAGACCCCAGCAACAAGCAAGAACATACATACTTGGCAGGAGGGCGCCTTTGTTCGGGCCGCATTATGAAAAAGAGATGACATAAGCCCTTTTCTCTATTTGTAATATGAGTGACATTTGAAGGGATCCATACGGGAGTCCACAGAGGGACACAGGAAATGCTATTAGAATTAAAAATAGATGAGGAGGGGGAGGCCAGGACACCTACACTCCATAATTCAGGGATAGAACAGATATTTTTCTCTATGCTCCATGAATGAGAGGGAGAGACAACTTTTGTGCACACATGTACACATCTATAGTTTAAAGATGGAGAGATAGAATGATGTACCGAATGGATGGAGAGAACGAGAGATCGATAAATAGAATGATAGACAGACAGAACAACAGATAGAACAAACAAAAGACAGAATGACAGACAGATAGAATGAACAACAGACAGAATGAATAACAGAATGATAGACAGATAGAATGAAGCGATAAAGAGATAGAACAAGATAGATCGATAGATAGATAGATAGACAGGCAGACAGACTGATGGAATGATAGACAGATCAATGGCTGAATAGGTATAAAGACAAACGTATAATAATTATCCATCTATCTATCTATGAAGTACTTTTTAAATACGAAATATAGTATTTAATTTGAAAGTATGCAATTTCGGACGAACTCTCCTAATAAACTCTCTCCTTCTCATTCACCACAATCAGTGTGGCACCAAACCCATGAATATTTGATCTTTCCCACCCCCACATTAGCACAGAAACCCACACGCGCCATACAAACACACATTGCAGCCTGTATTTCACTGTGACATTCACGGAGCACCATGTATATTCTAGCTTTACCCACCCCCAAACACAATTCACTCGCTCCCCCATACCCACAGAGAGAAAGAGAGAGAGAGAGAGAGAGAGAGAGAGAGAGAGAGAGAGAGTGGCAAACATGCTTACTCAGATGGCAGATATCGAACAGACCATTCTCTGAAGTTCACTGTTGAAGTACATGCCTGACATGAGCTCATAAATAAAACTAAACTAAAAGAGCGTGATTCAGAGACCGTCTCCGCTCTCCCGCTGTCTATCCATCAGTGTCCTGGAGCTCCAGGAACGGAAATGTTCCACAGTAATCAGAGACAAAAAGGCAGGGTTGGGAGGACGGGGTGGAGGTTGGCAGGGACACATGTGGACGCTCTCTTCCCATTTAGATGGGCCGACGATATGCAGCTCTGCTCTTAGGCATGCAGGAGTAACACCTCCAGCTGCAGCAGCGGCAGTCGCGCATCTGATAAGAATTGAGCCGAGCTGAACACGGGTGAACAGCAATGCGGCGCGATAAGCCAAACACCGCCTTGCACATCTGATACGCAAACCCCTCGGAATGATTAACCTGTGAAGGCTGATGCTAACACAACTGTGTGCTACAGCCTATAATGGGTTCAGCCTTTGATATGCACGAGAGAAAAGAGGCGAGGAACAAAGAAATCACACAAACTCTTGACAGCTAGTCTCAAGACCCCAGCAACAAGCAAGAACATACATACTTGGCAGGAGGGCGCCTTTGTTCGGGCCGCATTATGAAAAAGAGATGACATAAGCCCTTTTCTCTATTTGTAATATGAGTGACATTTGAAGGGATCCATACGGGAGTCCACAGAGGGACACAGGAAATGCTATTAGAATTAAAAATAGATGAGGAGGGGGAGGCCAGGACACCTACACTCCATAATTCAGGGATAGAACAGATATTTTTCTCTATGCTCCATGAATGAGAGGGAGAGACAACTTTTGTGCACACATGTACACATCTATAGTTTAAAGATGGAGAGATAGAATGATGTACCGAATGGATGGAGAGAACGAGAGATCGATAAATAGAATGATAGACAGACAGAACAACAGATAGAACAAACAAAAGACAGAATGACAGACAGATAGAATGAACAACAGACAGAATGAATAACAGAATGATAGACAGATAGAATGAAGCGATAAAGAGATAGAACAAGATAGATCGATAGATAGATAGATAGACAGGCAGACAGACTGATGGAATGATAGACAGATCAATGGCTGAATAGGTATAAAGACAAACGTATAATAATTATCCATCTATCTATCTATGAAGTACTTTTTAAATACGAAATATAGTATTTAATTTGAAAGTATGCAATTTCGGACGAACTCTCCTAATAAACTCTCTCCTTCTCATTCACCACAATCAGTGTGGCACCAAACCCATGAATATTTGATCTTTCCCACCCCCACATTAGCACAGAAACCCACACGAGCCATACAAACAACCATTGCAGCCTGTATTTCACTGTGACATTCACGGAGCACCATGTATATTCTAGCTTTACCCACCCCCAAACACAATTCACTCGCTCCCCCATACCCACAGAGAGAAAGAGAGAGAGAGAGAGAGAGAGAGAGAGAGAGAGAGAGAGAGAGATTTTATGTGCAACAGAGTAGGCTTTGTCTGATTAGCAGCCCCACACAGATAATTAGCACTCTGGTGGTGCTGTGGGCTGGGCTAATCCAGTTTCCCCCACAGTCCCCTTCTGCCTGGGAAACCAGAAAAACACAAACACAAAAAAAAGAAGAGAAAAAACAAAAGAACAGAAGTGCCCCAAAATCACAAATGTGTTAGGTTGGATTTGGTGAAGACGGTTGTTCGCAGCAGTGGGTGCATGCTGGGTATGTGCCAGAGCAGAGTCTGGCAGTGCCACCCTGCCAAGGTCCCACTGCAGCTCAGAGTCTGAGGATCAGTCAGCAGGAAAGAGCGGATGAGACACGAGGCCATCTGGGGAATACACAGCTACACAATCAACAATATGAAGGGGGAAATAAACGAATACATAAACTATTTGCACAAAAAAAAAAATCACAGTCACAAAACTATTACAAAATCTAAATATCACATTAAGTAAAAAAGACAGGTTACTCATAATACATCATGTAGGTGTGAAAGTAGTTGCCTTAGTATGCCTTAAACAAACTGCGAATTTCCTTACAAACAACCATCCCATCAGCCGCAGGCTACAGAGATGCTCTGGTGGTATTGCGTTCATGACCTGCACTGGTCCAGCAGACTTTCTGAAGAAGTGCGTCCCTGCGGTGCTGCTCTGGGATCAGTTAACTGTGTGAGTTAGCAGTGGTTACAGATAGAAGATGAAGAAATCTGAGCCTGCATTAGCACTCTGACCCATATGCTTCCAGTCAGCCTTCTGTAATGTATCCACTGCCTCACTTCGGCCGTGATCGATACTCTGCTGGTCTGGACTTCAGTCATAGTGCCATTAAGTGCAGATCACAGTCCCACATACTGTAACAGAGCATGATTTCACTTTCTTCTCCACACATGACCAAAAATACCTTAAGTATTAAAGGCCACTATGACACTAATTTACCATTTCTGTGTTTAAGTGCTTCCTGCGATTCTACTAAAAATGGATGTTATTTTCTAGGTCATATGTGTGAAAAATGGCTGCCAATGTATTAAACATTTTAATGAATTAATTTTACATGAAATTAATATGTTAATTAAT
Source organism: Sinocyclocheilus grahami (assembly GCF_001515645.1). Classification (NCBI taxonomy): domain Eukaryota; kingdom Metazoa; phylum Chordata; class Actinopteri; order Cypriniformes; family Cyprinidae; genus Sinocyclocheilus; species Sinocyclocheilus grahami. Next base: position 3,256,849 of record NW_015505285.1, on the reverse strand, counting down.
TAATATATTAACACATTTATTAATATAACTCATAAATAAGTTAATAAATTGACAGCTACAAAAATAGGCATTGATCAAAAGGAAATTAATATCAGCTAATTCCATCTAATAATAATTCAGCTACATTTTCCCCTGGCAAACCTGAGAATAAAACCTGATGGCATTCTGACCCTAGTCGTAACATCCGATGCCATGCTTGCATACCCAAGGGCGTTCTGCCTCTAGAATACTTTTAAGAAAATGAACTGTCCTGGAAAAGTAAGAACACGCATACATACACACACACACTATAAATGTGAAAAAAGCAAGACCAATTAAGGCCAGCTTACTCCGTCTGGTAAAGAGAAAAATTAATACACTTGATGCTTTACTGTCCCTGAATCCTAAAATATGCATAAGTGTTCTTTAAATATCCCAACAATTTGCATGTGGTCACAAGCGACGGCCTCACCTTTTCCCGAGATGTGCGAATGGATTGGATGTTTGGCTTTAAGCTAGAGATGGTAATGTGTGAATTCGCATTGTGTGGGGCTGGAGCGTGAAATAAGTTAATCCTTGGTTCCTCGGAGCAGTCCTTCATAAGAACCGACCATTCATGCACTTGTCTGTATCTGTAATGTTGTCTATGACCTTGGGATAGTATAATATGATGGTTTCTAAAGGTTTCATGAATAGGGCAGGCATGGGACCAAGGGATGCTGGTTAGCATGGCCCCATTAGTACCTGCTAGATGATGACGCAACTAAGCCATCTGGCTGAAAAAAAGCATTTTTATCCATGCTAATGGTACTTTAGACCTCCGTGTACCCTTGCTCACTCACGTCAGTGAGTGTGTTGTTCTAATCAGATGCAGAGGACGGAGGCATATACAAGTACATGGTGATTAGACTAACTACAGGGACAAACACGGGACGGAACAAGAGTGGAAACAGAAGCCTTTGGATCACAGAATCCCATAATGTTAACACTCCATACACAAACACACGCACATTCTGCCACCGGTGGCAGTAATAGCCCTCAACCCAGATGATACGTCTGCCAGGGAGTCACTTCCCAGACAGCAGACATTAAAATACAACACTGGCAATGAGAATGGCAATGCAAAATGTACAACTCTGGATAGTCTGAAGAGCAGAATTTCCAAAAAAACACTGAATTAAAAAAATAAAAAAATAAATAAAATAAAAATTAATGAAGCCCAAAGAGCAGAATTTATAAAACCCACTGCATGCATGAAATAATATAAAACAAATAAATGACTTAATAAAGCCCCAAGCAGCAGCATTTTTCTAAAATGCACTGCATGGGAAAAAAATAAAACAAATAAATTAATTGATAAATAAAGCCCCAAGAGCAGAATTTCCAAAACGCACTGCATGGAGAGAAAAAAATAATAAAAATTAAAAAATAAATAAAACCTAAATTAATAAATAATCCCTAAGAGTAGAATTTTCAAAACACACGGCATCATAAACATCAGGTCAACATCCCTCCACTGACTACCGTCACAGCTGTTTTACAAGTATTACAACTAGTATTTAAAATATTTGAAGTGCCTCTTGTCAGCGCAAAATTGTGATGAATGTCAATCTAGAGTTATATAAAAGAAAAATTAATTTTAATATAACTGTTCAGACTGAGGTCACATTGCAAACCCTGTATCTGATTTAGTATCACATATGGAAGTCGCCCAACACAGAATCTTAAAAAAAAAAAAACATTTCATGTCATTTATGCTGTTCACACTTATGAAAAACATATAATAATCAAAATAATAATAATTTGGCCCACTTTTGCCTGCAGTTTACGCCTAATATCCCACATACTATTATTTTCCATAAACATATATGGTTTCTATCTTAGTTTCAAAAAGATAATTCAGCAAAGTCTGAATTAAAAACCTGGATAAAGCAGTCACCCTGCAGCGCACCGGCCACCGCAGAGCATTTTCTCTTTGTAGATGTAGATTTGTAGTGTAGGTGTACACACTGAACTAGCTCAGCTTTCATTAGGCATAAGTCCTACTGAGAAACCATCTGTGCTTAAAACACTCACATGAAACACTGAGACTGCCTACACTGCAGCTCTAGTGAGTGTAGATAGATACAGCGTATGTACCCACACATGCACTCTGAAAGGCTCAATGTGGTTTTCCACTGTGCTGCACCCATGCAGTGCTGAATGTGTGGTGCATGGCATGCCCATATGTTGAGCGTGAGGACCCACAGAACTAAAAAAACACGGGCAGATCAATAGTTGTGCTCTTAAAGGGCCGACAGTGGGTTTTGATGAGATATGCCTCTTAAACAGCTGAATGATTCATTAGTGAGTCAGCACACTATACATCCTGTGTGCTGCAGATTCTGGGGCGAGACTATTGCAGGAAAACAGCTGACAGATGGTACCAAGCAAAATTACTTAAGTAAAGCAAACCTTTCTGCAATTACATGACCTAGTCTGGTAGACTGCATCAATGTGAGCAGGAAGAGGTTTAGAGAATTCAAACAACCTTGTAATACAGCAGAATCTTCATTTTAAGAGGATAATAAGAAGCTAAATGCTAAGAGGATCATCTGCAAGATATGGAAGTGGAGAGATGTGTGATTTTTGGGTCAAATCATGTCACGGTAGGGGCATGAGATATATTGGAAC
>NW_015505285.1:3225700-3253844 GCF_001515645.1 Sinocyclocheilus grahami | reverse complement strand
GTTTATTCAATCTTAAAACCAGCTCTTTTAGCATGAGTTATTGGCTAAAAATAAAAATACTCCTAAACCCTTTAATAATCAATGACAATCTGGAACACATTATTAAAATAAAATATACTGTATCTGTTAATATTATTCAATGAACCTGAGACAATGTGAACGAACGATGAGCATTGTATTTTTAGCATTAAAAAAAGATTATTAAACAGTGTAACAGATGTACTGCTTATTGTTAATGTCAGTTAATGCATTAACTAATGTTAACTAATGGAACCGTATTATAATGTGCAACCAACTTCTTAATTGACAAACCCACAACAGTGATAAACATCATGTGTCTAATATGCGAATGATCATGATGCAAATCAGCAGAGACGGTCTGCCTCCACAACGCTCATGAAATGTTGATGTTGATATTCTCACAGCCCTTATGTGCGCAGACAGCTTGATTAGGGAGCTGGAGAGAAACAGGCTGGTCAGGATGTCAATAATGGGGAGGGATTGGCTGCTAACTGAGCATCATGGGATACCAGAACTGGCTAGCGGTTGTGCAATCATATAGAAACTGCAGGGAGGGGGATGTCCTGCGGAGGAGACTGCGTATATATGTCTCAGGGGCTGATATAAAAGCTGGCAGTAGATGAGATGTGAAAAGAGGAAGTGTGAGGACAGATTAACATGCACCGGCTGGAGTCACACTGAAGGAATGGAGAATACGGAAGCCTGGCGGTTTCTCATCAAAGACTCCAACCGTCTCTCATGCTCTCATCTTTCTCTCCCCTTAGGCTTAGGGAGTACTGCGAGTGCCCTGATTCAGGCCCTAATGCCAACCAATCAGCGATCTCCAGCTTGCTTCCACATGAAGAGAAAAAAATCAGCATACATTCCCTCATCATCTTGCATTAATTCCCCATCCACTCCAAAAAGTGTGTACCGATTGCTTGCTTATTGCTGTTGCATCATTCTGGGTGTTCAACTCATTATGCATGTCTACAACCTAAAATTAATATTAAAATCACAATTATAAAATTATTTATATCAAACACCACAAGAGTGAATGTGCATATGTGAATGATGGGTTGGAGTTGGGCTGATATGGAACAGTGTTATTCATATACTATTATTGCATTCATTAATATTTTGAATTTAACTTATTTTTATATTTTCATTTTAGTTCAAGTTCATTTTTATCATTTTAAAATGGAGGCAAGGTCAGGCTTCTCTGTGCACTTCCTGCAGGCACTCTTGCTTCCGAAAATCACTGTTCGGAGAAAAACAAATCCTCATTCACATACATAAGAAATCCAATTCCGATAAGTGACACATCTTCAGATATGCGAAAAGCCTCCAAATCCTTTAAAGAGCCAATGTGCGGCTCTTTCAGACACATCTTCCACACAAAGACTCTAAAAAACACAACAAACAAGAATCAACCAAATCCTCCCTCATCAGACACCCACCGCCACTCGATTCATCTGGAGAATAAAAGTAGAGATTGACAGCATGATGTTGAGACTGAATGCTTTGTAAAGCCCTGAGCATTCGCTTACTATTCTCAAGTGATCTATCTTTAGCTCCTCTTTATCCTTTATTAGCATCCCATGAGAATGCAGAATGTGTAGGAAGGGCTGATTTCCACTTGGCCAGAGCAGAGTAGGACGACATCAATTATTCGAGAAGTCCAAGTCAGTCCAGTGGCTCTACACACCTCTCAATAAAACATTGATTCAAGTGGGGAAAAAGCTTTCTGTCAAGTGACTTTTCTGGCTTCAGCACAGGTTCAGGCTTCTAAGATCAAAAAGAGAATCCTGCTCAAGCCATTCTGAGAACGATGGTCAAAACGCGTGTGAAAGAAGGATGGGAATGGACCTTAGTGAGGGTAGACGCCATATTGAAAAACGAACTGTGAGGGATAGACTTTACAAAGACATGCGCTGTATAACGCTTATGTAATATTTATTTTTCAAAACTGTTTTATAGAGTTTTTGTTTCGTCAGCTGAACAATCGGTATGTTGTTAAACAACAGTAAGATCTTTTGAACACACTGTACTTCTGTCCCTCACAGCCTCGTTTTCATTCCTGTCAAAAATTACATATGGCGCTACCCTGACTAAGGTCTATCGAGGGAGAAAAGGTGAAAGTAGAGACAGTGTGGGGTTAGTGAGAGTGGATCCCAGAGGTGAAGATGAGCTTCCACAAAGACAAATTGCTATTCATGCTGAGATCCTCCAGCATCCTGATTGGCTGTAAGAGTGTAATTCAGTGGTTATCAACGTTTTTTTAGCCCAATGTCCATCTACACAGTATCTAGGTCACTTATCGCCCTACACCAAATAAAATGTATAATACTAAAGTGCAAGATCATTTTATCTAAATATTTGAAAAATTTAACACTAAAAACTAAAATGAATTGTTGAATTTGGGAATATAAAAAAATTAATATTCATTTTGAGATCTGCTGAAGACTACATTTAACAGTGTTATTAAATTATTAATGTGTATAAATAAACTTTAAGTGAGCATTAGATGATGGCAAAAGTCACTTAAATGTAAAAATAAGGAAAATGCAGATGTACAATTAAATGCACAACATCAGCCAACAAAAACAAATCTTGAAGATACATCGTGTATTTGCCAAACTTCTCTGTCTCCTCTTAACATGATTCTGTTTTTATTCCTCTTCTCTTGACATTATTAAACATCTCTCCTCTTCACTCTCCTTAGTGAAGGGCCGTAATAAATGCTAATAACCCTCATTATTCATGCTGCATCCTTTGGCCAGGGAGACCCTGCAAATCAATTCTGTCAGCCGCAACTAGACAGGCAAAATGTAATCATGTTGTTTGGGGAGGAAATTAAAACAATTGGGTTTGACCTTTTCTTTGTCTCTCTTAGTCAGTTGATTTCAGACTGAATGAGGGCAGGCAGGAACAGACACATGTTTTGTGACCTAAGAAAAATAATGCTTCTTGTTTAACTTGTACCTCCAATCCTTTACAAATGAGGCGCACCGGTCTAATGAAGGTCTGCTTAGCATTAACTACCACATGCCATGACAAATTACTAAATGTACCAAAAGAGTTCAGGTGGTTTGTGCGTTGCTGACATAGCACTAACATTGACTTCATGACTGAAGATCATGATATTGTGTTAAAATAAATATGAATATAAAAAACACAAATATATATTTAAAAAAAATATATAAAGTTATTTATTCCTGAGATGGCAAAGCTGAATTTTCAGCAATCATTACTCCAGTATTCAGTGCCATATGACCCTTCAGAAATTCTAATATGCTGATTTGATGCTCAGGAAACATTTATTATTATCATCCATGTTCTTCATATTAAAAATGTTGTGTGCTTAATATTTTTGTGGAAACTGTAATACTGGAAACTGTAAAACTTTTTTTCCAAGGAATCTTTGAAGAATAGGAAGTATAAAAAACAGCAATTATTTGAAATGGAAACCTGTCACTTTTGATCAATTTAATGCATCCTTGCTCAATAAAGAAATTAATTTCCTTAAAAAAATCTTTGACCTCAAACTTTTGAACGATAGCATAATATATCTCTAATATAACAGAAAAAACACATATAGCAACTGGTATTGGTGGTTTATGGGAACTCTCCATAGGCATAATGGTTTTTATACTGTACAAACTGTATTTTCTAGCGCCCTACACCTAAACCTACCCTTACAGAAAACTTTGTGCATTTTTAGATTTTCCACAAAAAAAAAACCTTTTAGTATGTTTTTTATGCCTTTTGATTTATGGGGACATAGGCAGTGTCCTCATAAACCACCTTCACATTGTAATACCGCTGTCATACCATATCATTATACAAATTTGTGTCCCCGTAAACCACCCAAAACAGTGCACACACACACACACACACACACGCAACTGGCTATTGATATTTGCATTAGTGGACTCGTGTACCTGGTTTGTGTTGGTGTTTGAGGGCAGAGGGTTGGATACCATTGGTCCAAATATGTCTAAGTCGTCACTGATTGGAGCTGCACTGCTTGTTCCCGCCCCGCTGCTGGCAGAGCTGGCTGTGGGTGCATCTGAGCGAGAGAGAACCAAATGTCATTACAGACATGGACAAAGTGTCAAATGCATTACATAGAGAAACAGACACTGTGTATTTTTATTGGTTTCACATCAAAGTTAAACAAATAATGTGACCAGAAAGTGTTTAGAGTCACACTTGAATATCTACATATATCTTTGCCTTACATATCATAAAACCGTGTCAACGGTTTTGAAGACCACTGCAAAAGCACACTTTAAGGGATAGTTCACCCAAAAATGAAAATTTGATGTTTATCTGCTTACCCCCAGGGCATCCAAGATGTAGGTGACACTCTATCTACAATCTCAATTAGGAGTGTCAATGGTACATTTGAGAGATAGGTGGCGGTAATGCACTCATAAGTCTGCGATCTGCCATAAAGCAAGAAGAAGACGCGAATGCGCTCAGGACAGTTCAGACATTGCGGTGAATTAGAGGTAAAAAAACGTTATAAATACTGTTCAGTTTCTTGCACAGACTGATCGTTTTGTGTCTTTACACATCAATGTATCGTCACGAGCCGCAGGGTTTAATTTGGTTTTGTTTGTGTATGTTTTTTTGACTCTCAAAGCCATGATTTCCATTCACTTCCATTATATGACTAACAGACTGCAACGGTTTGTGTTAAAAATCTTTGTTTGTGTTCTACTGAAGAAACAAAGTCACCTACATCTTGGATGCCCTGGGGGTAAGCAGATAAACATTAAATTTTCATTTTTGAGTGAACTATCCCTTTAAGAAAAAAAAAACATTGATCAATTTTAAAGCAAGACACCACAAGCAGAATCATTGCTTTTTTAATCAACTGATCAACTTGAAGATTTTGGCCTATTTTGCTTCCATAACATGTCTTCTTTCAGACTTCTGTATTGTGGATGTTTTTGTATTCTATCCACATTTAATATCATTCATATTTGTTTTATTACACTATCGATTTGTGTCTGTAAATTGCAATTACGACACATATATTTAATGTCCGTTTTTTTCAAAACAATTTTCTCATGCACTAAAACAAGAAATCTCCACTTCAGTAGCACTTACATAAATAAAACTTTCAAAGTTTTTTTCCCCCATCTATATTCTGAATGATATAAATATATTCAGAGGGTTTTGCAATCTGTACATTTATGAAACTTAATGCATATGTTGCATATTTAAATGTAACATTTAAGAAAACTTGTAATACAAAATAATTGTTTTAATGTACTGTGAATACTCAACTGGTGAAAGTATGGTGATATGCATTAGTTAAAAATGTTGCCATTTTGACCTATAGTGTCTTGCCTTAAATGATAAAATACTACATATACTGTTCAAAATGAAGACAAAGTATCTACGGTTGTCAAACTAAATGTCCATAGTTTATGTGATTACTCTGCTAGGACACCTATTTCGCAGACCAGCAGGTTTTACGAAAAGAAATGAAAGTTTCATTTGTTTGCAGTGTCCAAATACTTTTCAGGGCCACTAAATTTATCTATTCTGAGCCAATGTAGTCAGATGTCAGAGACACAGCGGCTGTACAGACTCTTTACATAACAATTCAGATGCATCTGTGACTCACTGACTCAGCAGTGATGACCAATGCCAGGCTAAACCTGCTAGCATGAGTCTTTGTCTCTGTAGAGAGAAATAAAGGATCGCTCATCTGGCAGCAGCCCACACCGCCTGCTCAGCTTGCTTTTCCCATTCCTGCTACCTATCGACTCCATCCAAGAGAGCAGGAAATCTAATCACACTCCGCACAGGCCTCCGCCAACGCTGGAGAAAAAGCACCCGCTCGCCTCCGACGCCGGCCTGCCGCTCAGACGCACTCTCTCATTCCATTAAAGTCAAAGACTCCATCAGAGCCCTGCCTGTGTTCACACGTTACAGTGCGCGGAGTCAGGAGCCGCTGCCATCTCTTTATGACTGATAAAATCCATGAAAAAAAAAGAGCTCAAAGTAATAAAACTGTAGTGAATAGCTACGGGAGTGGGGAAGTGGAGAGATGCAACGCTTGATGAGCTGGGGGTGTGACTGGAAGGAGAATAGGAAGAGGAAATTAGAGAACCCACATATAGTGTGATGTGCAAAAAAGCGTAGCATCTGGAAAGCACTGCACTCTATTTCAAAAGCCTTTATGTGTGCACAAACATCTGATATGCTTTAAGAGCTCCTATACATGCGGTCTAAATCAGCGGTTTTCATTTGGTGATGGTCTATTTTGATAGGCTCACGAATAGTAAGGAAAAATTAAGCTAAATGCAATAATAAAAAAAATATTGCAGAGATATGAAAAGGATGAATGGGCTGAGAGTCTAATCGAACTTTAGTATTTTTGTACAAATTCATATGTAACTTGGTGGAAGGTAGATAAATTAGGCAGATATCAATATGGACAGGTTGAAATATGACATTCCTATATTCACAAAGACTTTTTTAAAGTTAAAGATGCAACGTACTTATGAATGTAGCGACAGATCTTTTCTTCAATATTGTAACACATTAGAGTGTAACTGATTATTGAAAAAAAAAAAAGTGGTTCTATCTATCGATTGCTGTTGATTGGATCGAGGCAGATTTGAATGCGAGCTTGCAATCAATTTTAACAAGTGGCAGGATTTATGCAGATGAAATGATTGGAGAAGTCTGGCATAAGTCACCAGAAAGAAGTCTTTTGTTTCTCTTAAGGATCAAGATGACATTTTGATTAAAAATGACAAGATCCAAAACAATATTAAAAAGTGAATCATTCACAATAAGATCAATGCAATGCATTTAGAACATAGATAAGCTGAATTCATTTCATGCTGCCTTCAAACACATTTAAATGAATATTTTTTGCTTATAAAAGAAAAAAAACATACTGCCACTTTTTGACCAATGTAAAATCTGGGTGCTGAAACTGAAATTGATCTGAATCCTTCCAGACATTCAAACGCATCTGTTTAATGTTTTTCTTTTTCAAAACATCTGAAGGAAAACTGCAGATGAGCAAAACCTCTATTATATTATATTGCATTAAATATGCAAATTAAACATTAAACATCTATCCATTGACTGCCAATTGGATGGAGGCAGATTTGAATGTGAGCTTGCAGTCACCTATAAGAGATGGACAAGGTTTAAGTAGAATAAATGATACAATGACAATAAGCAAATCAAATTTTCATACGTTTGGGATGAGAATAAAAGTATGCAGTCATGAATAGTAACCTTTACAAAAAAATGCAGGTGTCAATACCAGATCTAAACAGTTCTGAAACAAATTTCCTGAGATGGATGCTAACATCAAGTGTAAATAGAAATAAATACACATTTAACAGACAGAATGCAAAATGTATTGATATATTGTTGATTCATTGTGATTCACTTGATTAGTCAAGCATATCATGCAAGTAATTTGATCAATTTTTAATCAACAGCCACATCGACGGAAAGAGGGAGAAAAATGTTGGTTGTCTGAACACAGTCCTAGAGACTGTTGCCGGTATGGAAGGGTGAGAAGAGATGCTGGGGCCTTGAGCAAAAACACATCAATAAGATGCATGTCTCAATCTCAACACCATCATCTCCAGCCTCTCTTCATCAGCACTGACCCCTACTGCCCCCAGCTGAAGACGTATATCTAAACACTCTAACCTCCTTGCCTAGGACACACACATTTGCGGAAATTTATATATTCTAACCCACTCTCTGTCTCTCTCACTCATCATAACGGACAACTTGGTAGCAGATCGAGATTGAGAGAGTGAGACATATCGAATAAGAGAGAGAGAGAGAGAGAGAGAGAGAGAGAGAGAGAGAGAGAGAGAGTGATAAAAACAAGACAGAGCGACAAAGGAAAGCTCCTGGGCAGCAAATAGAAACTTTCATTTCCCAGAAAGTAATATAACATCAGTTGTGTTTGGTCATCTCAAGGGCTCGAGTTGCCTGCCTGATCAATACTGCCAGGACTGAAAGCAGTGTGCTTCCCTGAACCTTCATCCAGACAGTAATAGCAGTCAGTGTGTTCCACTATCTGAGCCTTAACACAGACTTTAAAACATGTCACTTTGGTGTACAGCAACACATTGTCTTGGAACTGTTCTCTGACTACTTGCTGGACTAGTAAAAAATAAAGAGAGAGAAATAAGCAAGATACTATTTTCTCGAGATAAATTGAAAAAAACTACAGTTACAGTTTGTTACATTAAAAACTAAAACTAATTATTTTAAATGTGACAAGTGAATTTAAGCATCACAGCATTTCAATATACAGCCAAATTTATATTATAAAGGTCGTCAAGCCAGGAGGTGACCCCTGCCCACAAGGGTATCGGCATCAACATTACAAAAAAAAACATTTCTAATATCTAACAACTGATCATATACAGTACACTGCCATTAAAAAGTTTGGGGTTATTAAGATTTTTTTGGAAAGAAATTAATAATTTTATTCACAAAGGATGCATTTAATTAATCAATGGTGAGTAATGGCTCCTTTCCATCACAGGAATAATTTACATTTTAAAATATATTAAATTAGAAAATACATTTTCAATTTAAATATTTCACAATATTACTGCTCAAAATGTTTTCGATCAAATAAATGTAACCTTAATGAGCATAAGTGACTTCTTTCAAAAACATTTTTTTACATTTAATAATATATATATATTTTTAACATTTTTACTATTTTTGCTGCAGCATCCCCAGCACCCTTACTTCCCGCGCTCCAGTTTATAATTATATATTAATAGGAAAACAAGCCAAATATCATGTTGAATTCATCAATGGCATCAGCTACCGTCAATATCACTGTATTGATTAGTGTGTAAAATCCCATCTGATTAGTCAATGACACACGTTAAGTGCAAAAAATCTGCTTCCATTCCACTACCTCCCACAAATTAAAATAGTTTTTGGTGTAAAATGGCATTGAAGTCTTCCAGCCTATCTTAGACATTTCAGATTCCCTGATCGGCAACAAGATGAGTAATCAATTATTCATGTCTTACCAAGGCCTAACAGGTCGATGGCGGGCTCCGCACTCTTCTTAGGACTGATTCTGGAATCTGTCTGGTTGTCCTCTCTTTTCTGGGATGAAGGGAGACAAAAAAGAAAGAAAGGAGAGAGTGTTCGTGAAAAGCATTTTTGGGATCACAATTCTGAATGTGAGCATCAGCGTAATAGGCCACCAGTTGTTGTTCTGATTCGAATGTTGTTCTTCACAAAAATAGCCTTTAGATGCTATGAATACACAGCTTCTGTGTTTTATCTTTGCTAGTCAGGCAATTTGACGACTCTGAACATCCTGCGCTGCAAATTGTATGAATAGATCATGCAACACGGTGCTGAAATAGCTCGCTCGCTCTATTTGTTCACAGCCTGACTGACGCCCGACTGCACCTCATAGGTGTTGACTGACCATGCCACTTTGGAGATGCAGTTCAAAGGCACTCTTGAGGACTGTGATTTGTGACGGGCAGAAAGAAGCATCTCGGGCCGAGAAGACGAACCGTAATCCGGTCTCAACGGCCGATCGATGGGCTCTGGGTTAAAGCCTGGATCAAAGCAAGACGGAGGCCTTTTAAAACCTCATTCTACACACAAACACACAAGCAAACTCAAGAGGACAGCACTGGGTTAGGTTTTTCCCAAAAAGACTGGGAAGACAAAAGGTAACAAAGGGGCAAAATGTGTCGGAATGAACACAAACACAAACCCAGCCAGACTGTACTGTCGAATCTGAATACAACCACCAGTGTCTGACATCTGTCTTATTAGCACAATAAAAGAGAATGATAAATGCTATTTTTTTCTGAATGTGTCACTTAACGTCATCATTGCGCAACTGTTCTTGGCAAAAAATTGGATTTGAGCGATTGAAAAGCGGGACAGAACTGACACAAGCACTCTAATGAGCATCTGCAGGCAGGGTTTGTGGTGAAGTGTCATCCAGGTGCATCGTGGGTAGAGGATTAAATGGGGGGAAAAAATGTGCTGCTCTCCAGTGAGCTTGAGACTCGGGTCCATTCAACTGTGGGGTAAAAAAATAAATAGTTGCCTAATGAAAAAACACTTTTAGTGATTCCAAAGCCGTCAAATGCAGTTTCTGATGAGAAATTACATCGATCGTTCATAATTTTACAAGCTCCAGAATTATGAAAGCTATCAGAAGGGTGTTTTATACATCGCTGGGCCCTAAGCTCTTGAGAAAAGGTTAGAAATTGAATTAAAGTGAATTGAATCTTAATCTTTTACTGATGAAAAGCTTCTCCAGCCTTGCATGTCAGTTTTTGTGTACAAGGCCAAGTCTTTCACTTGTGACCTTTTTGATTGTAGTACACAAGCAGAGACACACACAGGCAGGAATGTGATGTACAGCTGCCCTTAGCAAAAAAAAAAAAAAGATGCACAACTTTTATTCGCCTCTATGATTGAAATCCATAATCTTAAAATGGTTAGCTTTGGTTGAATTATGTATGAATTGAGGGCTTAGGTGCGCTACTCTTTGTTGACTTTGACACACGCAGACTTTGAAGACAACTTCGAAGATGAAATCCTTCAAGAATGTATTTGTGCTTCAGATGATGGAAACACGACAGGCTGAGACAAACAAACAAAACATTCACAAGACAAATAAACTGAAATACAAAGGCTTATGGCACACACATCACACCTTGTGAAAACAGGGAGAGTCAACTTTGGGAAGATCAGGGACCACACAGCAAGGGTCCCTTTAGCCTCAAGGGACGAATTTAACTTTTAAAGTCTTTTATATTAATGTGGTGAGCAGGCCAAAATTAGTTTAATTATTTAACCCCAAAATATTAAAAATAATTTTAAAAGTACTATATACTACTAAACCGAAATTTAAATGTAAAAATATAACAATGAAAATAAAAGCTAATATTAATAAATATCAAATTATCAAATATTTAAATACATTAAATATGATTAAATATCAAAATATGAATAAAGCTATAATAATATACAAACAATACTAACTGATGCACTACATTTGACTACAGTATTCTGCTTTTTCTTCATGCTATGCTTTTATTTATACATATATTTCCCTTCTATACTCCTCCAAGCCCTCTTTCAGTCCATCTCATCCTTTCCTCGCTGCCTCCATCACTCTCGAAAGCCATTCAGTGAACGGGTGTGAAATTGCTTGAACTGTGGCGTTCTGTCTCTGGGGCCTCTCCAATCAAGGTCATTTCTAATTCATGAATACTTCCCTTTGATGGAAGAATAATTCCATTTGGGTCACATTCCCTCACACTCAACTCGGCCGCGCCATGCAAACAGGATCAGAGGGAGATGCTCATGTGCGCTCAAGCGCTATGAACAGGGACACTCGTTTTACACTTCATTCTGGACTGATGCAAAACTGAACAAACTCACAACTTCATGCATTTCAGCTATGAATATCAGAGATGGGAGATATGAGTCTGTCACCTATTTTGTATTCATTAATGGACTGTTATGTTATTTTTGAAGCTGTTGAAAGACCAAGAAATGATCAATGGAGTTTTTTTTAAAGGGGTCCTATTATGCTTTTTCACTTTTTCAACTTTAGTTAGTCTGTAATGTTGCTGTTTGAGCATAAAAAAGCTCAAAGTCCACTTCAAAAGGAGATGTTTTATTTAAAAGAAATCACTTTTCAAAAACTACAACGAACGACTCGTTTGGACTACAGTGCATATTTTCCGGGATTTGTGATATCACAAATATCGAGGAATGGGATGAGACCTGGTTGAGCTGCACTAGAGAAGGCAACGAGTGTTATCACTGTGTCGGAGACACGCTAGCTTTCCCAAGGCAGACGAACTTAGAGTGGTTACAATCATCCAGGTTTAAATCATGCTCAAATTGATTTGATTTAGACGCAATATTTACACTGAAGCTTGCAGCAGGCGGCTATGGTAAGGGGCATGACATTTCCCGACCAGGCGCCGAGTGCTGCCAATCACAACACACACTGGCCCAGCTAACCAATCACAGCACATTTCGTATTTCAGAAGGTGGGCCTTCATTTGATACAGGAACTATTCAAGCCGTTCATGCTAGACTGGGGAGAGAGGTGTTGTAATAATGTAAAATATGTGAAAAATAATGTGTTTTTCGAACAACCTAGTATGAGATCCTGTTCTAGTACACCCCCCAAAACAAAATCAAGACTTTGTAAAAGAGCATAATAGGACCCCTTTAAACTGTGGAAGGGTGATTATCAAGGAGGCAGACATGTAAAAGACTCAACACAACATTCAGAAATATAGTGAAATGGAAAAAAAATGTATATAAATAAATCAAATAAAAAGGAAATAAATGCACAAAATAATAAGCAGAACAAAATAATTAATGTCAAGTCAAATAAAGTTAAAATACAAAACATAAAAGTAAAATTCTAAATAAAGTAAAAATAAAACAATACAATTTATTTAAAAAATATATAAAATAACATAAAATATTTAAAGATAGCCAAAAGATAGATTGGGTTAAAAAAAAAAAGCATTTACCATAACCATTGTTTCCGCCGTAAGACCAGTTACTGATACTGTACATTAAAACTGGCAACTTTGTATTAAGCACTACTGAAAACACTTTAAAATGAATGAAATCCTTAATAATTTATTAATTAATTAATTTATATTAATTTTATATATTTTTACACTAATTATAATTATTAATTATTAACCTACCTATTATCACTAACTATTAAAAGAAACAATGGTTTAAATGGTACATGGTATTGTAAGGGATCCAACAAAATGGACAAGGCACAAAACAATACAGCACAGCATACTGTAAACAAACAAAATACCTACATGGCGTTTTCTTGTCTGTGAAATAAAAACAAAGAAAAAACATTAATTAAACTCAAGATTACAAATGATTAGAAGATAAAATAAAAAAGGAAATGTGGAGAGAAGGGTATCTGGTATCTTGAGGAGGAAAGGAAGAGATGTTTTGCTCTCCTTTTGCAGCACAGAAATAATAATAGTGGAAGGAAACGCTCTGCTGAAAGCACAGTGTGTTCTTGAGCTTATGAGTGGGCACATGCCACTTCCTGTAGCACAGTTCCTTTACACACTCACAGACCAGGACAAAGCCCTCACTCCACAGACGCACAAATTATTAGTGAAACCATAACGTGAAAAAGAACGACAAGTGCGAAAAACTACAGGAAGTGCTCTGAAGGCTAGTCAGACCAGTTCCCATTGGCACACTAAATAACAAATAATGAGGCTACCTACTGATATAATCCAAACCTATTTAATATTTTACAACGATTAGTGCCACACTTCTAATCTGACTGACTGAGCAGCGTTATGGGCTTTAGTCGCCAAAAACTAAAGGTGGATATAATAAATTAAACCCCGGTTACAGAACATGATAAGCAGTCAAACTCATTCAGTTTTCAGTAATTAAAGCAGCACAAACCCCAGCCAGCGGTTAATGGAAGCATGGCAGCATCTGCCAGCGGATGCACAGAATGAAGAGACTCAGGCCTGTGCCATGGGGGGAGAAAACAAGACTCGGTTATCATTTAATATGCTTATCATTAATTATAGTTCATCATTGTGCTTATCAGGGATCTAAACTGGGGTGGCCTGAGGAGTCTTCGGGTCGTAATCAGCACAGGCACTTACATCACTGATTACTTTATTCAAATTCCACTTTAATCAGCTGTTAATCCAGACGCTCTCTCTGAGTCCGGACTTCCTGCGGCACAAGGGCAGCGCTGGAGCTCCATGCAGCTGAAGCTCGAAAACTTGGAGATACAGGACGAATGACAGACGGATGGTCAGGCCAAGACTGAACTTGGGGACATTTTTTGCTTTTTCTGCATAGATTTTTCAGAACATGGTTTCTCAGAACACGGTTGCATGTTTTAAACATCCAAGCTGTATACTCTAATTTGGAGCTGAGAGTAATGTAAGTTTTTACACTAAAAGAACTGTAGCGTCTGGACCAATCAAACACACAATATATATTTTGTTAGCTATATTTAACAAATACTCTGTAACACCCCTCAGTTAACAAGCCATATGAGGACCTATGGACCCTTCCCCCGAAATGCGTCTTAACACCTCAGAAAGACACCAGGTTCCATGGCAACCACGGCTGATAACACTGGTTTTATTGCTCAAAGTAATGCAAGAGAGAGACTCTCACTGCATTTTCCATAGGAAAAGACACACTGCACAGTAGAAATTGACTTTTCTACTAATTAATTCATAGGAAAACCTTTCTTTGAATGAACACACATATCCTTCAGATCATTGTGTATGTTGTCTTTGATATTTTTAGACTATTTTATGCATGCTTATGATATAACCACTCATTCATGTAACCTTACATATACCATGTTCAGTATCTATGAATTCGCCTTCTGATGATCTAAACGAGCGTGTATATTATATGTTGGTACATAGGCAATATATAGTGTCCTGAGAATCTTTAGTAATTTCGATTCAACCATTTGCAAATTACCATGCCCTCACACAAAGGGTCGTAAAACCCTTCAGCAATTGCAACCTCCCGCTTTGGATCTCAGCCTTTCTCATTGGACAAGCCCATCTTGAGAGGCGTGAATCTTCTCAGACCTTAAAGGTCTCACATCAGTGACCCGCCCTAGTCGGTGGTTCGGTTAGATTCTAAGATGAAGACATGAGCTAGAACGCTTCTGCAACCCGCTAAGTTCGTGCCAGGCTTCGGCCTCGACTTTTCCATTCACCAAGATTCTCTGACTCAAACTGGTTCTTTTTCATCAACCAACTTCAGCAAAGATCAACTTGAACCTTCAGATTGCATCAAACCTCTCTTGCAGACAGACGAGAAGACCAGTTTAAGTGTTTATCTAGTATGTTAGACTAGTTTAAGTGTTTATGTAGTTAATAAAGTCTTACTTGACGTTGTTCATTGTTTGCTCATAACTGGAGTCCCTAATCATGCACATTTATGCTACACGCTCTGTGTAGAGTTGCACATTATGAAAGTTATTTCCCTTAACCAGGAAATTAATGTTCTTAGAATTGACAGACAGTTGACCCTGAGAGGTCAAGTAAATATCTACAGTGGATCTAAATGTTTATAATTAATTATAACTAGTTATGATTAATTATTCATATTTCCCCATGAGCTGATTCGCTACAGAACAAATAGTTAAAAAAATTATAATTAAACTTTTTTTTTTTTGTATTTGAACCAAAATATGTCTTTTAGTTTTTTCATCACATCTTTTTCATTCATTGTGATTAATATAAAATAACATTTAAAATATCATTTTTTAAAAAAAAATTATTATTAGCTGTTTAACACAAACTAAAAGACACTCAAGTGGGTCAGACCATAGCATACTATGACTGGATTATTTGAATAAATTATTTGTATTTTTCTAAAAATACTGTCAGTCTACTGCTAATATCTTGCCGTGTTATTTTTTCTCATCATATAATGCCATTCAAAAATTTGGGGTCAGTAAGATTTTTTTTTATTAAAATAATTAATATAATATATTAACACAAAGTTATTTTTATTTTTTAATTAATTTTCTTATTAAAATATATATTTAAAAATTTTAATTTATTCTAAATTGCTGTTTTTTACTGTATTTTCAATCAAACAAACACAACCTTGGTGAGCATGAGAGACAAAAAATCTTACTGACACCAAACCTTTCACAGTAGTGTATATTTGTCACAAAATGTTTAAACTAAATTATCAAAAAATGTTGTCTTGTCTTCATTAACATTGACAAAGGTGTTTGTTTGTCAACAACGACAAAGACACAATGAAAAGGCAAATTCTAACAATAATTATCAGATTTTAATTCAAAATATAATGTTGACAAAAACAAAAAGGACTGGAAAATATGACATAATAACACTGCAAAATATTATAGAACTACATAAAAAAAATTGTATCTGTAGTTTCGTTAACTAAATTAACACTGGCTAAAAAAATCAGAATGAGACTGGGCAAAATATTGAATAAATGAATCTGTAAGAGGCAGGGAATGTGTAAAATTTTGTGAATGACTAGCATAACAATTCAGAGTAAATCTGTGGGCCTGCTGATGGCCTGAAGCAATGGATAAGAGATAAAGGGAAAAAGATGAAGAAAACAGAGCTTGTTTATGTGCTGCAAGCCCATGCAATGTATTGCATATGTATGGACGTGTGAGCGTGCGTTTTCAAACATTTCACAGTAAACATGCCACTGTAATCTGTATTATGTATGTGTTGGGTAGTGGGCATTTTTCAGTCGTAAGCCTTTGTTAGCATTAGAGAGGACGGACAGGCATGAAAATTCAACAGATAAACAATAGTTGTGTGGCTAGGGAGAGATATGCTGGTGCGAGGGCTCACTTCTGTGAATGATGTACTGCACGGGGGTTCTGGGCCGAGCTTCTAGCCCGTCACAAACTGTCAACGCACATCACACTGAAGAGAATCCACCGCGCTGATACTTCCACGCTTGCCTGTCTACATACACACACATTAACTGTGTTCCTTCCTAGACAATGTGCTTTTGTGAAAGCTACGGAAACCAACTTCGAGGGGTCAAAATCCTCTGTTGCCAGACAGAAACAGTTTTTTATGGCGGCTGCACTTAATTCTTTTGACAGTCGGGCAAAAGCGTAGCAGGAAGAGGAAGGTGGTGGCAAAAAAGTAACTATGCACAAACATTCAGTGCTATGATGGAGGAAAGCAGTGGAACAAAATGTATCTTTCCCTGTATTAAAAAAGTGTGAAATTGCAGCAGATGTTGCATTAATCATAAGTTTTCTGCCATTTACTGAAGTTTAAAAACATTGACAAATAATTGCATCAGCTATTTTGACATAAAAAATAAGACATCCAGTCTATAGCATTTTCCTATTTTAGAAAGAAAAATACCACAGTAATGAGGCTAATAGGGACATAAACTGAAGCAAGCAGGACAAAAAAAAAGTGCCCCAACAAAAATAGATGTCAGTGAGGATTTGGGGAGAGAAATTTGAGATTCTTAGTGGAATTCACGAGATAATGTTCAATGAATGAAAATTTGCCATTGGCTAAATCTTGTACAATACATCAATTGGAAACTTGTACATTTACTGTACATAGTCCCTTTCCAAACACCCAAATAAAAGGAAAAAGCCAAGAACCTGCAACACAGCACTTGGTAAAGCTAAAATATCTAGTTAAAAGTATCTCTTTCTTGTGAAATTAACACCACAAAAACTGACTTTAGAAGAGTCTGTTTTGTCTTGTCTTGTTTTTTTTTTTACTGGAGATGCAACACTGCATAAGATTTAGATTTCAGAGCATGTATCTTCAATAAAAAGTGTATTTTGTCTTTTCACTTGCTTTAACTTGCTTCAAACAAGTGACAAATATTAAAATACACTCATATTACAGATACATTCGCTGAAAGCAAGTCTTAATTTCTTATGCAGTGTTGCTTCACAGGCAAATTCATCTTGTTTTCAGGGATTTTTAAATATTTAAACTGAAACATATTACAAAGCTACTTGTTAAGAATATAATTTTTGCAGTGAATGCCATATTGAAAAAATTACTGAACAATAACATGCAATTTGAAAACTGGGAAGACTTTTTTTACTTTTACAATAATTTGGTTTTGCACTCAAATGAATAAAGTCAGATTTACAGAAATGCTTGATTTTAATTCTATAAAGACTTATGAACTTCAAATATAGCCTCCATTATGTGATGCCCAGTTATAGACCTAAATGAAATCATACATACGTAAATTATAACTGGTATAGCACAAATTGCATTGCATTTATACACTGTTTTCCATTTTAATAGGCCTACATTCTGAAATATAATTCATTCCTGTGATGCAAAGTTGATTTTTCAGCAGCCATTACTCCAGTCTTCAGTGTCACATGATCATCCAGAAATCATTCTAATATACTGATTTGCTGCTCAAGAAACATTTTCCTATTATTATCAATGTTAAAAATGGTTGTGTTGCTTAATATTTTTGAGCAAATTATGTTTTTTGGGGGGGGGATTCTTCGATGAATAGAAACTTAAATAGCAAAGCATTTATTTGAAATCTTTTGCAACAATCTAAAATCTACTTTAATGTGTTAATGCATTTAATGTATTATACCCTGCTGAATAAAACTAATATTTTTTTACAAAAAAAATCTAACTGACCCCAAACTTTTTAACAGTAGAGTACATGACAGCTTGGTTAACTAGAAGGTTAAAGGGGTCATATGATGCGATTTAAATTTTTCCTTTCTCTTTGAAGTGTTACAAGCTCTTGGTGCATAAAGAAGATCTGTAAAGTTGCAAAGACTAAAGTCTCAAATCCAAAGAGAGATTTTTTATAAAAGGTAAAAAAGTCAGCCACACCTAGCTAAAACGGCTCGTTCTAACACGCCCCCACATATCTACATCACTATGTGGGAAGATTTGCATAACGCTGCCCAAATGTTCACGCAAAGAAAGAAGGCATAACTTTTATTCTCTCAGTAGTCTTGTTGTTGCCGCCACCATGTCGTGAAGGCACTGTGTGATTCGTTGTGAAAGCGAAACTACTTTGTTTGGTCTTCCAAAAGAGGACGATATCTGCTTCGTCATGCCTGGAGCTGATCCGTGCTGGTTGCTGAGGAAATACAACAACTTTGCACTGTGGATTGCCAGATCGGCTTTCACCGTGGATGAAGCGGTGTTGTCACATGTGGTTGACGCTGTGTTTCGTTGTGAAAGCAAATCTACTTTGTTTGGCCTTCCAAAAATGGACAACTAGAAATCAGTGGTTAAGTTGTATTTACAACACTGTTCCAGAACACTTCAACCTAAATATTCAGATGTGTCCAGCGCATTTTACGGAGGACCATTTCCTGATCCTGGTAGAGTAGACTACAATGCTGGCTGTTCTGACTCAAAGACTGTAAAGTACGTTTTTTATATTTAAAGAGTTTTTATATTTTATATATTTAAAGCGAGTTTTTTGGGCAGTGTAGAGTAGGGCTTGTTGTTTGTCCTTTCTCCGATCACAAATGCAGACATGGCTTTATGTTTACGCGGCGTAATAATGGGCCCGTTTATAATGGGTTTTCATGTTTTTTAATCATCGCTCCGGCCGGACAGGGCATCATCACAGTATGGTGAGGGGCGTAACATTTCCGTCACACGCTTGAGGTATTCGGCCAATCACAACACAATGGATAGCTGGCCAATCACAGCACACTTCGCTTTTTTAGAACGATGAGCTTTGTAAAAATCGACGCGTTTCAGAAAGGCGGGGCATAGAGGAGAAACAATAATGTACAGTATGTGGAAAATAATGTGTTTTTTTAACCTTAAACTGCATAAACACATTTCATTACACCAAATACACAAAATAATGTTCTTTTTAGCAACATCATATGACCCCCTTAACTACCCACAGATGAAAGTGCGGGTTGTTGCACGCATAGGCTATGTCTTGTCATTATTAATTATTGAAAATGTTTGTATTGGGTATGTCAAGAACAAATGTGTACATATAAACGGAATGCCATACATCTATATCATTCTCGGGCAAATGAAAATAACAATGGAGCATGACGGAAAATTTACAACCCAGTCCGTCAAAGTGACGGATGATGATTATTTGCGGCGCATCCTCTGAATCGCAGGTGTGTGAGTGAGTGTGTGTGTTATCACGGCCCTCCTGCTGCGTGATCTCATTCTCTAAAGGCTGCCTGCACCCTCATCTTCCCAGAAACCCCCCCGTCCTCGCTCTCTCCCTCACCTTTTATCTTGACATCACTTTGGCCTGTATATCAGCTAATGTGAATTCTGAGTGGATGGACTGAGATGCTGAGGTTAATGATGATGCCCTCACTGCAGTATATATGAAGCTCAGTGAGGGCTGTCTGAACCCCCAGAGCCACTTCACTCGCACCTCAAGCCTCAAGTCAATATGGTGGTTAGGCCTCAATCTCAGCAAGGACACACACACACACACACACACACACACACACACACACACGGTGGGAGTTACAGTCTCTCCACTCCAGGCTTCTAACCACACAGTCATTTTCACGCCTACTGGATCCTCACGCTTTCCAAATTGTTTTTGCAAAGGTCAAATGCAATGTTCAGCTTGCAGGGTCTGATGGTGTAAATGGGGAAGATGAGGAGGGGGGAGGGGATGGGGAGAACAACCCTTCGGCCACAGATGAGAGAAGAAAGAAAGAGGTGCTCTGAAAACAGTTTTTCTTTCTCCTTTCTGTTTTTTTCCCTCCCACACAATGAAACAATGCCACATAGAATCAAAGCATTCATAACTTTTCGGCAAGTTCATTAATAATAAAAGAAATGTGAATCACCAGGCAGCAAATTACACTTTTACAGTCTCATATACAACCTGGATCTATAGCCACATCACGCACAACCGCACAGAGAAGTCTCAAAATCGTAGAGGTGACCAAATAAACAGGGAGAAATGCATAAACTGAGTTTAATATAAATATAAATTTATATTAAATATAAAATATAAATAATAATAAAAATAAATAAAATAGAACTATTCCTGTGTCCGAAAATGCTATTTCTCAAAAACATTATGTGAAATGAGTAGTATGGTCAAATTTATAGTATTCACAAAACAGTAGGTGAAAAGTACATGAATGACATACTACAGGTGAGATTTCGATGTGTGCAATCGAGGGATGCTACAGGGAATTCAGTTAACCACGGCAACTGATGGCGTGGATCACATGACAAAGCCAGCATGACGAATGTAGTATGTCCAGATTTCATTAATACTACACACATTCATACTATATAAATTATTCAACTTTAACATTCACAAAAGTTGTTTCAAATGTAGTACCTGCTCAGACAGTAAGCAAATTAAAAATATGCAAAACCTAAGCCACCACCAATAAATCATCAGCCCATGATCTGATTCACAACAAATATTTATTTTTAGTGAAAAAAAAAAAAACCATATTTGAATGGTTGCTAGTTATCTGGGCTTCCAGTGGTGAATCTGAATCAAATAAAATGGAATCTCATTCAAAACAAAACAAGGAAAAAACTAATTGGAAAATGTGTATCGATAACCAGCATTTGCCAGAAGTTGACATGTAAGATGTCTCAAAAATTTGGCAAGTCAACATATGACATATCAGTCTCTCCACACTGACCAAGGACAGGAGAAAGCATTTCATAAGGAAAAAAAAAAAAAAAAACACTTCACAATTTATGCAAAACACTAAAGGTTCTTGGCACAAATTTCTCATCAGGCCGTGGGTCAGGAGGGGAAGAGATTTCATTAGGCATAGCTGGTGTTATGGGAGATGACCCTATTTTAGGGTCTGCTGTGACGAAGACAGGCAGGCCACAGGCCCAGAGATCAATGCAAAACATGTTTGAGGACGCAGTCAGACTCGCTAAATGATGGCTTATTAAAAGAAAGAATTGATGGGAGATAGCAGTGGGAGGGGGCGAGAGAGACGGTGATACAATTAAAAGAAAAAAGGCTCTTAGAAGTTCTTCGCTGGCTTTCAAATGCATTTTTTTGATGCACTTTCTGTCGAGTCGCCTCTGACTCGTTCTCCAAAACTCATTTGCTCTCGCCACATCAAAGCAATCTGCTATTTGCGTACGAGTTGCCATTAATAGATTTGAACGCAAGTTTTATTTTGTTCTTAATAAAAATACAACCAATCTCACTTTGCATAAAGTAATTGGATTTGACATTTTCACAGGCCTCGGTTCCTGCCACTCAGAAGGGGGTCTTTTCTGACCAAATCGGGAATAGTAACAACATGCCTTTATGTGTGCGTTCAGACGTATTCAAATATGGCCTTGCAACGTCAGGTTTCTGAGATCTTATCTTGCTCGCCTCACACAAACAGACGCATAAAGGCAACATCCACGTCACCCGTCCGTCGGCAATAAACGTTTAATTAAGACTTTTCATAAATGCTTATTTTTATAATAAAGAACTCCACAGAGCATGAGAAATCTTAGCCCTCATTTCCTCAACCGAACGCCACAGATCTAATTATGTGTAAAGTGCCTTTATGCTTTTGTTACTCCGAAACCTCGCTAATATTCCACCTCCAGCGGCAGGTTTAGAAACGAGGCTTCAAATTCACCAGGACAAAATGTTCTTTACAACATCTTTGTGCTTCGGTTCTGCATCCAACATCTTTAATGAACAGGGTGACTGTGTAAGTGGACGCTAGTGGATTTCATGAGAGCTCTTGTATGCTTAAAGATGCAAATGAATGTAACACAAATGCATCATACAACAACACATTTCAGACAGAGTAAGCCGTGTGGGCTCCCCTTGATACCGAAATACGCCGGGAAACGGTATCGGCTAGTTTGTCGCTCTCCCGCTGCTCCAAATTCAGCCAATATCGATCAGGCTCCCTGCGGCACAGCTATCGATCGGCTGTTTGCAGGTGTGCGTGTGCATGTAATTGCGTGCGGTGTGAAACTAAACTGGGTCCCTGCAGGGTGACTGAGCGGATGGTGAGGGAGGGAGATATCTAGTTTAGGTGAGGAGTGTTGTTTGTCAGAGGACACTGCTCATTTAGGGCGCCCTTCACTCTCTCACTTTCATACACGTGGCTCTTTTCGCATTAGGGCTGCCAACGGTGGGGGCTGGAGGCAGATGTGTTGTTGAAAGGTGGAGGCAGAGATGAAGCTGGTGCTGGGGGAAAGAAGAACCGATTTAACACTGTATTACAGACCGTAATAACAATTGTTATTACAGCTAGTGGATAATGGGTGCCACTGCATTGTTCATAGTCTCCTGTGCATCATCAATGTGATAGTTAAAGGGATAGTTCACCCAAAAATAAGAATTCAGAGATGTTTTGAATGCCAAAACAACATTGGACACAACTGACTTTAATTGCATGGACAAAAATTATCTTAAAGGGGTCTTTTAGTCTTTGCAACTTCAGGGATCTTATCTATGCACAGCTTGTAACACTCTAAAGAGAAAGGAAAACTTGAAATCGCATCATATGACCCCTTTAAAAAAGTCATACAAGTTTGGAACGACATGAGAGTGTGTAAATGATATAAAGAATTTCATTATCACTTTAAGGACAAATGTCAATTCACACACAGATCCATAAGCAAAATTTTAAAACTAATCTATCCATTTCCTTACAATTAAACTTTCCATCGAAATATTAGTTATATTAGGGACCAATTCTCACTTATTAGCATGCCTATTATTAACATATTGGCTGTTCATTAGTACTTATAAAGCACATATTCTGCATGACCATATTCTACATCCCTAATTCTACCCAATACCTAAAATTAACAACTAGCTTACTTATAAGCAGCAAATTAGGAGTTTATTGAGGCAAAATTCATAGTTAATGGTTTGTTAATAGCGAGAATTGGACCTTAAAATAAAATGTCACTGTGCAAAATCTTGTATTGGTGCTAGAGGGGATATTTCAGATAAAACCACACGTAAAAGGCAAGTAAAAAAACAAATTAATTATGGTGTGTTGCTTTAGATATTGGTCAGGCGGTCTCTTCCTGTATAAGTGGGTGGTACTTGGCCAAAATAAACTGCAATATGGAGCACTCAAGACTCAGATAAACTCACAAACGCATAGATTCTCAAAGAGTGGGCGCACAAAATGAGTTCTGAAACAGAAACTAAATATTCAATATAACAATAATGTGATTTTTCACGAATTTCAAATCCAGTGCAGGGTTTAAACAACAACAGCAGCCTACATGGTCTAAAACGAATCAAGAAAATGAAGACAGGCCTTTCAGTGCCTCATATCTCGGCTGTGGTATGGCTGTGTACGGTATTATCTTGAGTTCGGTGTTATCATGTCTTCTTCTGATTTATGCTCCTGCAATACGCAGAGCACGGTGCGCACTGACAAGCTCTGATCTATACGTTTACTGGCTCACACGTAGTTTGTTGACTAATACGCTACACTCCTTTCCAAGTCACACATTTGCCGCAGCCTCACGGGTAACACAAACACACACCAGGGGTGTAAAGCACTAGAGTAACCGTACTATATTTGGGAGAAATTGACTATTAAAAAGTTAATATTCTAATTTGCAACCAAATACTTCATCAAGCATCACTTACTCTGCCAGAACTGAGTGTG
This sequence comes from Sinocyclocheilus grahami, assembly GCF_001515645.1. Classification (NCBI taxonomy): domain Eukaryota; kingdom Metazoa; phylum Chordata; class Actinopteri; order Cypriniformes; family Cyprinidae; genus Sinocyclocheilus; species Sinocyclocheilus grahami. The sequence goes on along the minus strand of NW_015505285.1, from coordinate 3,229,654 downwards.
CTAACTTACAGCACCACAGCAAATCACTGCATTTTCCACCTCCTGCAGGGTGACTGAAAAGGCCCCCCACCTCTCTCCTCCATCGCTCACTTCTTTATTTCACTCCATATAAAATTCATCTCGTCATCTCCAGTGCCTCTGTAAATCTTTCTTCTAATCTGTTTATTGTCTGATGCCATTTCTATCTCCTTTATATATTTAAAATAAAGACTTTCTCTCACTTCCTCCTCCCCTCGATTGGCTGTCCAAATCAGGGGCCATTATTCCACCTCCCATCAGGGACTTCACCGCTCTCCATTAACCGCAAGCTGCCGATACAGTCCAGGATCTGATGCACGCCTCCATCACCGTGGACACTTCCTCTCCAACGGCGCACACTGATTAGCTGAGATCTCGTGCACACAAACACGCTCGCATCTTTATGAAATCTGCAATGTATTCTTCAGATGATACATCTGTGTGGGGAAATCAAACAACTCATAGCTGTCTAGATCAAACACACAAAACCTTCAAACTGAGAAGAACATTAGCTGCTCATAAACAATCTTTCACAAACAATCAGTCATAAACAGAGACTGCTGTTTTGAATCCTAATTATCAGCCTGTTCTATAAGGTAGGCAGCACAATTATGAATAATATGACGACCTCAGAATATGATAATATGATGACCTCAGAATCCTTCACAAAGAAGGCACTGAATCTGAGGCAACAAAATAAGAAAATCAGACAAAAGACAACGGTACAAGATTGTGTACTTAACGGCTTTAATGAGGGCAAATAGAATTGCAAATGACTTTAATGACCAAGTTAAAAATGATGGAAAAATATGTTTTATATATTATATTGTATATACAACATGTACATTTATTTGCAAAATATGGTGCATATATTAAAAACAAACAAATATTTAAAACTTAAGTATAACAAATTACAAAATGTATAATATTTAGCAGTTTTGCAATTGTTGGTTTTGTTTGTCTGATTGGTGGAAAATCATGTAGAATCATGGCTAATGTCGTTTTTCCACCAGAAATTTTTTAACATGATTATTATAAAAAAAATAAAAAATCAATACTAATAATGCAGATTAATATCTTCAAAAAACATATCACTGATTGAGTAACAACCTCAGAGTTTACAGTAGGCCTGTCTTTAACGGTTTACAAGTTATTGTTAAAAATCAATTCCCCTATGTAAAATGAATTGGATTTTTTACTTTAGGACAGCACTGTTGCACTCTATTTGAATAAACTGCAAGCAGAGTCTGAGATATCACTTACTAGATTTTCTATTATGATCTTTATGTAGACAGTAGACACTGGAACACTATAAATAAAAAAGAGTAAGACAATAAATTCAATTAATTAAACATACATTCTCTAAAAAAATAAAATAAAAGCTGCTTGAGTACATTTATCTTGTTTGAATGATGTTTCAATGATTTTCCTGCAAAACAGGACAAAGATACTGATTAAAAGAAGCATTTTTTGGCAGTGTGAGACAAAGAATGAAAAAGAGAGACACTGAATGAGAAGGAAAAGAGACCAAGACAGACTCTAGACTAACGGAGGTTCATCTTGGGAGAACAAACCTCAATCTGAACTTAGTCCGTCTGATCCGAGGTCAGTCGTGCTCTATAAATAACAGACGACAGACGGGCAGCAGTGGGCACAGCACAGGTGTATAATACACATTATATTATGGCTGCACAGATATGTACCGTGATATGACTGCAATTTAAGATTATCAAATCGCAAAGGCTGTGATTTAAATAAATAATTATATGCTTCATGTTTCAGAGTGAAGTGCGCCACTGTATTCATTTACACGTGTAGCTCATGATCCAGTGTTTTCAGTGTCTCGTAGCAGCTTAGTTCACAGTAAATGCTGCTTCAAAATCAAAGGTTTGATGGTTTAACCTAATTTTTTTTTGCCATATTTGTATAAGTATTAAACATTAGCCATAAATATTAGTGTGATGAGTGGGGCGGTGCAGAGAGCCGTGGGAATGGAGTGAGGCCGGTGGAGTAAGTGATAATGCATGACACCTGCACCACTCACCGGTCTCGAGTCCCACGGAGGAGCTCCGGAAGGATAAAAGGAGGAGTGACGACAGTGCAAGACAAGAGAGGACCAGGCCTGGACTTTATTTTATGTTTTGGTTCTGTTTGTGCGCGGCAGTCGTCCGTGAGGGGCTGTCGCGCTATTTTAAGTTTTGTGTTTATCTTATTATTAGTTTTGTTTAAACATTCGCCGGTTCCCGTGTCCTTCCCGATTTAAGAACTTTGTTACATTGGTGCCGAAACCCAGGAGGAAGGAAGGACACGCTGCCAGAGAGCCCTCGCCGCTGTGGCGAGTCCGCGGTGCCATCGAGCATGGCAGAGCAGTCTGCTGCCATCGACGCTCGAGGCGGTGGGCTGGAGTGAGTTGCCTGGGGGACGGACAAACTCGCTGCCGGCCACTTGGTTTGTGGAGGGACGGCTGCCGTCCATGAGGGAGCGGAGGAGTCGCCGCAGTTCGACTAAGGCCGGAGCCTGCTGCCATCCGCCATGATGGGGAGGAGCAGGGAACAGGGAACTCCTGCCGGCTGCCCCGTACCCGGAGGAGCCGTCGCCGTCCACCGAGCGCACGGAGGAGCTCCGGAAGGATAAAAGGAGGAGTGACTACAGTGCAAGACAAGAGAGGACCAGGCCTGGACTTTATTTTGTGTTTTGGTTCTATGCGCGGCAGTCGTCCGTGAGGGGCTTTCGCGCTATTTTAAGTTTTGTGTTTATTTTATTATTAAAGTTTTTTTTTTAAACATTCGCCGGTTCCCGCCTCCACTTTCCCGATCGAAGAACTTTGTTACAATTAGTATTGTAATTTATAAGTTATATATTGTAAAGATTAGTAGTTGTACTGTAAAATAACATTATTAGTATTGCAATTTATAATTTACATTGTAACTGTAAAATAACATTATTAGTATTGCAATTTATAATTTACATTGTAACTATTAGTAGTTGTACTGTAAAATAACCTTATTTTAGAACACTACCATTATATAGTATAGTAAAATACTGTATTATCATATATTAAAATACTACAATAGTTGTATATCTTCTGGTAAATTTTTTATTTAGTAATAATAATAGTCATATTGATACTGATCTTTTAAAACAATACTAATATTAAATTGCAGAAATCAGGGGGAAAAAAATTGCAATTATATTTTTTTCCTAAAATCATGCAGTTCTATTTTAGACTGAGTTAGGAAGTTTGATGAGAGCACCAAAAATTGGACTTTATCTTATTTATTGGGAATAGACTGATCATGAAATGAACAGTTTATTGTTTAAAGAGCAGGTTATATGGGTTTTTGAAAAATCTCTCTTTTGCAGTTTATAACGTAGCTATCCTTAAATGAAAACAATCTGCAAAGTTGTTAATCAAAAAAGTGTATGATAAAGATATTGACTCTCAAAACCGAGTCGATTCTGAATCGCTTTAACGAGTCATCATATTTTCGAATCTTTTGCCTGTTACCGGTATACGTCACTGAGTAACACATTTGCATAATCCCCGCCTACCCGCGAAATACGAACAGAGTCTGACCTGCCCACAGACATTTCCGCTAGTTAGTGTGTTTACATCATGTTGAGAAGACGCTGTGTTCAAGGATACCACAGAAATACAATTCGAACCTTTTGGTGTGTGCATGTCATTTTACCGAGGACTGCTTCTCTAATCTTGGCTTTTATATTCGTTGGCTTCTAATCTTCTTAATTTTGACTAACAAGCTCTCCGAACCACAACCTGTAAGTACAATTGATACGCTGTGTGTACATTTTCAATTGAGTGCTCAAAATATCAAGTTTTTGTGCTAATATGTGATGCATACCTAGTGCAGCTTTAGGTTTCCAGGTAAAGCACGACATTCTGTTTTACTGAAGTAGTTCTGATAATTCGCTGTG
>NW_015505285.1:3218358-3225478 GCF_001515645.1 Sinocyclocheilus grahami | reverse complement strand
TATTGTTTTAAGTGTTCACAGTTTAGCAGCTAAATTTTAGCTGTGGGCACGATTCGCCTGCAGTGTTTTTGTATTTATTATATTTTCATTGTCATTATTATAAGAACGGATTGGAGCACTATATTATTGTTTTATGTAAAGGTGCTTTGTCAATGGTAGCGCTCGCTAACTTGCTCAAGGACTCCTCTCTGTGCCAATCACAACAGGTTTGGCCAGCTGACCAATCAGAGCAGAGTAGGCTTATGGAAGGGAGGGGTTTGCTCCGAACTTGCTTGGAACGAATCATTTCGAAATCATTGGCAAATGACTCTAATATTAAATGTATATTCTGAGAAAATTACAATGTTTTCTGACCTTAGATGCATTTAAACCTGTTGTAGGGGACTCCAACACAATATTAGGACACTTTAAAATACCATATGACCTGCTCTTTAAGGGTGTTTTAGGGTTCCTGGCTTGTGATGTCAGCTAACATCATTTATAAAATATGCACAAATGAATTGTGCAGAATGAAAACAAGAACAGGCCTTAAATAAATGTGAATAAAAATATAGATTTGATGTTGACTTTGAAAGGCTGTGTGCATGTGGCCTGGGAGGCAGAAATCCCTCAGAGCCCATCTTTGATAAATCCACCGGTGAAGTCACAGAGCCATAGGATCTTTTGTAGCTATTTTATACTGCACATACACCAGAAACACACAAGAACACGTTCTCTCTCTCTCTTACACACACACAGGCCTTTAGGCAGAGTGGACAGTGAATCCTGAAATCCCATTCCTTGCATGAACGGCCCAGTGAGAATCTACAGCAGCCTTCACACACACACACAAACACACACACACACACACGCTCCGTCTCACACCACCAGTCAGTCTCCCTCCCTGCACCAACACACCTTTTCTGTCTTTTATCTCCTCTTCCTCTCCTCCATCTTCCCTTTCTTTCATCCTCACCTCTCTCCCGTCTCCCTCGATACTTCCCTCTCTCTCATTTCCTTTCCTTTTGTTCTGTCTTCCTCTCTCTCTATCTCCATCTTTCCTAAACCTCATTTCTCTCTCCATCTCCCTAGTCACCTCTCCCTTCTCAATCTTCTCTGTATCCCCAAACCAGAAACCCTCTCTGTATGTGTGGTGTAAGTACAGGCCCAAGGTCATCGTTAGCCTAGATTAGGCAGGAAGTGCACGGAGGAACGGCCTTTATCATGTGACCGACTTTCTTATTATTTGGTGTCCTCAGGCTGGAGAGTGAATCAGCATCTACGGTTCCGACGCAGACTATGAGTGGGAAATGAAGAGAGAGGAAAGAGACAAGTGAGGGTGCGCCAAGGCGGTTTTAGACAGAATGACTCAACGATTTGATGAGGCAGCACAGGCGAGACCAAACTCATGAAGAGAACATTTACTCTAGCTCGCTGTCTGGCTGCGATTTGTCTGTAGGCGGTCATTACAACAGCACGACTGTGAGTGTGATATTGCTTTTATGCAACTGTTCAATAAACTAATTAATATCAAGTAACTTTCATTTTAAACCAAGTTTCTACCATTTGCTTCTGCTAAAAACTGTTTTAGGAAAAACTTTGGTTTGATTTAAGACAGAAGATAGCTTTCAAAAGTGAAATATCACTTTATTTCAACCTTGGAAATGTCCATTACTTAAAGAAGAACACCATTAAATTGTGCAGGTTCTGTCAGAGCTGTGGCATCTCACCGTTTATGGTTTTCAGCATTTCAGGCTGAGCCCCACATTTTGAGACGCAAGTTAAATACAATCCAACTTTTAAAAGCGCATCTTTGTGACATCGGTGTTTTGTTATATTTCACTGCGCCTCAAATCTAGCTTTTATCAATGCACAAATGCATGAATAGATAAAAATCTGTTCAGGCAGGGATCAAATCATTTTCATGTATAACTCTGTGTCGGTATCAGACTTGTAGTTAAAAAAAACACACAGTTATTATAAACATTTAATGTTTTTATATTAACGTTATTGGGTCCACTTAATCGGACAGGAAATAATGCAATTTGAGTTTGGTCTTAAAATTAGGATAAAACTGTGGAAACCCCTTGTAATAAGGTTAAACTTGTTAACACTGATAATGCATTAGGTATCATGATAAAGCATACACATCTAAGTTTAAGTTACATTATAAAAATACTACTGTCCATTGTTATTTCACGTTTCATAACACTAACTTAATGTTAAATTATACAACATGAAATCTTAAAAAATGTGTATATAGAGACTGAAATTACCCTAATATATTACATGCTGTAAGAATATTGTTCTTTGTTATTTCATGTTAGGTATTGCATTAACTACTGCTAAAGTATAGAACCTTATTATAAAGTGTTACCAAAACTGTATAGCAAACTACACTACAGTTCAAAAGGTCAGTAAGATTTTTTTTTAAGAAATTAACATTTATTCAGTTTTTTATATAGTAACAAAATGTTCCATTTGAAATAAATGCAGTTCTTTTGAGGTTTCTACAAAAATATTAAGAGAAACAACTATTTTCAACACTGAAATTAAGAAATGTTTCTTGAGAACCAAACTGACATAGAATGATTTCTGAAGGATCATGTGACACTGAAGACTGGAGTAAATTCTGTGGAAAATTTAACTGTCATAACAGAAATAAATAATATTTAAAAAATTATAAACATGGAAAACATGTTAATTATTTTGTTATATAATTGTTAATTATTTTAAACTGTAATATTTCACAATATTACTATTTTTACTGTATTTTACATTAAATAAATTGGTGAGCACAAGAGACTGCTATCCAAAAATAAAAATTAATTAATTAATTAAATAAAATCTTGCCCTAAACTTATACACGAAAAAGAGAGAACGAGCAAGAGAAAGAAAGAAGATATGCATGACATTGGTTAGTGCCAGGCCTTGAGCTTTAAATATCTCATCTGCATTAATTATGCATTTTACCTCACAAAGACTACAAAGGAAAAACATCACCTGCCGGTACTACACATGAGCTTATCAAGAGCTCAGACCACACACACAAATGTAAACACGAAACACTCATGCAGCCTTGCATTAGTGAGATGCATGTGTGTGTCTGCATTAAGTGCAGCGAACAGGGTCGTACCTCTTACACAACAGCAACTATTAAATTAAACACAAGCATAATGCCAACAGCAGGTCCTGCTCAATTTGCATGTAAATGTTACTGTGTTGAAGCCCCTGAACTTATTGAACTACGGGGTCTCACCTGTTTATCTCACAAACTGATGCCCAATCTGCCATCCTAATACATCCCTGACCCCTACCAATATGGCATCATCCTTTGACATCTCAGCAAGAGGCTCTTGTGAGGAGGAGATGAGTGGTGCATCTTCTCTTTTGAGTAACGCTTTGTCTTTTTCAAGGCAAGTTACCTGCTGGCCGTCACAGAAAAGTCCCCAGTTAAGTCAGACAACCATTTCTAATTTAAGTACAGCGTTTAGATACTTAAATGAAGTCTCTGAAAGGATTTGTCAAGTTAATGTTTTGATATTATGTTAAATTATCAACCAATTCAGACAAAAAGAACTTGACCTCTTAGCTCAAAATCATAGAACATGACAAGGAAACTAATTTTGCCAGTTTAACAAGCAGGGATCCTCCAATATTTTGGCTGCTGAAAATTTAGCTTTTGGCTGAAAGAGAAAACAAGCAGAATTTCAAGACCAAAAAGAAACTACAACTTTATAAGAGTGGATAACAGAAAATTTGACATGGAGAAAAAGCAGAGTGCGCACGTTTAATCATATTTATTGCTGGCTGATGATGATATCTTGTTATAAAGAATTATAAGTTACAGTTAATGAGACACGTTACTGCACATCAGTGTCACTTAAAACTAGGTCATTATATTTATATTGCAACTAAACAACAAACACGACTCCAACTTCAGTGTATTTTTTTCTTACATATTTCAAACAGATGCACTACCGTTCAAAAGTTTGGGGTGAGACTTTATTTTTAAGCTGCACAACTGTCTCTTGAGCACCAAATCAGCATATTAGAATGATTTCTGAAGGACAGCGTGATCTTGAAGACTGGAGTGTGGCTGCTGAAAACTGATTACATTAACATCACAGAAATTAATTGCATTTTAAAATATATTAAAATAGAAACCCAACATTACTGTAAGCACAAGAGATATCTTTCCAAAACATTAAAAAAAAAATCTTATTGACCCCAAACTTCTGAATGGTAATGTCAATATTTTATGCATGTTTCTGTTTGCATTTACTAAGATACTCCTCTTAGTACAGTAAGTGGTTGATTTATACATGTTTCCTGTCTTCAAACAGACTGCACACACATACTTGTCTTCCCTAAGAATTTTAATTTCGGTACATCATTAAACACAAGTTTAAATGATTAAAACATTTTATTAAAAAGTTTTCAATGTTTTTGGGAAACTGGGCTAGATAGCACATTTTAACATTCTGAATTTATCATCATTCATTATTTATTATTTTTTCCAAAACAGAAGCCCTGAATATCCTGTTGCCCTTCTTTGGAGGCTTGAAAACAATTTTGTATTTTCTAAATCAATTAGGAACTTTCACAAATAAGCAACAAAAACGACAAGGTGTAAGGGTGTAGAAGTAATAATAATCAGCCAATATGCTAGTAATATGCATGCTAAAAAGCAACTAGTTAATAGTAAATAGTGTCCCCCAATCTAAAATGTAACCAAATTATTTTGGCCTACATGGAGGGTTGGATAACCTTTGAGTATTGTGTTGGAAAACAGAGGCATCTGAGTCAAAAAGGTTAAGAACCACTGGGTTTGAAACCCATTATGAAGCAGGGGCTCTGAAAACTGCATCTCTCTCTAAGCTGGAAAGGGTCTCTGTCTCCCCAGCAGCAGACTGCACATCCAGATGTGCTGTATTCTACACAGAATCAAGTAAACCTGTGAGAATGTTCCAAGTAATATGGAAATTCCTCCTCTGGTCACAGTCCCCTGACAGCAGACTGTCACAAGAACAGCAGGGGGATGCAAAGATCTGAGCAAGAAATGCGTGCACACATACACTCGAAAGGACAAACATACAGTGCGATTAATATGTGAAGCTTTCCACGTGTACACACACTTACTCGACCGGCTCACAAATGCACGCCGTGATTCTCAGGTGAACAGATGGCTTCCCAATTCATACAATACTCCCAGAACCCTAACCATACATGCATGTGTACCAAACAAAAACACCAGTATTTTCAGTGCAGCAAGCACTGCTTTTTGCTTCTATGATAATTTATTCATTGCTCAAATTGGAAAAAAGACAGAAACGCAAGCTGCATTTCCAAAGGGAAAAGAATGGAGGATGAGTAAGCGAGAAAGCAAGACAGGTGTTTGAAAGAAGTGAGACTGTCTTGATGAGCAACACAGAGCCAAAAAACACACACAGGAACATGCTGCGGGTACCACATGTGGATTCACACGCGGCGTATGATGTTGTGTGGGCGCTAACCCAAGAGAGAAAGCAGATGCTAGCCTAACGCGCCAATGAGAGCGAGAGAAGATGATGTTGAGCATAGCAGGTTGGTTTATTATATCTATGAAAAATTCTAGACATGACAGGGGAAAAAAAGAGTGAGGTGTGTAAATGCAGAGATAATTTGTGCAGTTGCCTTGCCTACTGGCCTTGAAAAGCACATGGGATAAAACGCGTTTGAAAGAGAGATAGAGAGAGAGCACGCGCTAGCAGGGGGCTCGGTCAGGGTTTCTGATTGCATTCAGGGAAGTACAGCTACAAATGAAAACAATTGTGGCGCGGCTGCCTTCATTAGCGCAAAGAGAGAGCTTCTCATACTAATTCCACTTAAACCCTAATGAGCATCTCACTGATTTTAATGAGAGACGAGCGGGCAGGAAGAGTTACTTGGGCAGTCGCTGCCCTCCAGAAACGGTCTACTGGGGTCACTGGAAAAACGTTTGCAATCTAGAGAACTCCAAGCTGCTTTAGAGTATTAAAATGAAAACAGGACAAGATAACTAGCTGCTGTTATGTCCAGACCCTCCAGGATGCCAAAAAATTGGAAATTGCTGCTGGAAGAGAAATAAATAAAATCAGGGTTATTTTATAAATGTTTATTCTTGCCTAAAACACAACAAGAGATAGGGAACTGGGATTTTTAGTTGTTAAAATGTGCTGTAAACAGGAAGTGGAAGTTTCACCAGTATTAGCTAGTGAATTAGACTCACTTTCCAAAACCCTGCCCTACTGTTATACGACTGAGAGCACTCTAATAGAGATGGAGAGCAGCAACATGTCATGCCTGTGACAAGCAATGGCAGCAAAATACTCTTCTCCCATGACAAACTAATAACTGCTTATGAAGCTCAATATGGTGCTTGACTTGAATGATCCACTTCATCTAACACGATCTCAACTTCCTGCTCCCATATATGAAACATCTAAAATGACTGACAGACAGAAAGAGTCTTAGTCTACAGATAAATTAAACAAATGTTTATATAAACCTAAATATATACAACAATGAATCAAAACAACATCAAATAAATTAAATTAAAATATAAGACAAAAACTATATAAAAGAAACACTTTGTGTCCTTGTTACATGTATTTAACAGTCAATTATGCATAAATACATGCAACCAAGTACATGTCATTAATTAACATTAATCCACACTAAAAGGGGTCATATGATGTTTCTAAAAAAAACATTATTTTGTGTATTTGGTGTAATGAAATGTGTTTATGTGGTTTAAGGTTCAAAAAACACATTATTTTCCACATACTGTACATTATTGTTTTTTCTCTATGCCCCGCCTTTCTGAAACTCGTCGATTTTTACAAAGCTCATTGGTCTAAAAAGCAAGGTGTGCTGTGATTGGCCAGCTATCCAGTGCGTTATGATTGGCCGAATACCTCAAGCGTGTGACGGAAGGCATGATGAAGCGGATATCGTCCTCTTTTGGAAGACCAAACAAAGTAGTTTCGCTTTCACAATGAAACACAGCGTCACACACGGCGGCCTTGAGTGAACGACGGTGGCCTAGAGTGAGCAGAGGCCGGGAGCTAGAGTGAGGAATGGCCGGAGGGCTAGAGTGAGCAGAGGCGGCGGGCTTGAG